>NW_025781481.1:0-40975 GCF_021130785.1 Homalodisca vitripennis | reverse complement strand
GGTAAACCAACTGATTTCTTTTATCGAGATCAATAACTACTTTGATATACGTGCGTGTAGCTTAGTATATATCCATATTTAATACCAATTAATCCTCCAATCTCGATTGTCGAATTAATCCAATTAAATATACAATTAAATCCTTCCACCATAACGTAGCTATGGTAGGAAAGTCTCGGTTGACTCCACCCGTGGTTTAGAGCATCGGTAGTTCACTTAATTGTTGAAACTGAATGAGACAATGAAACTACCACTTTATAGGTTGTGCTCTGTTGTCCGAAAACGATGGTAAAATGTTAACGTTTTTAAGCTTCTTCCAATCGTCGTCGAAACTGAGATGATTCTTTTGGATCTCTTCAGACCGAAACATGAATCCAGATTCCAAGGTAGTCAAGTCTGAAGACAGTGTCAATACACAGACGCTGCAATAACAAGGAAGAGATGGAAACTGGAGCTAAACTTAAAAGTCTTCAATATAAATAACTTATCTTTGGTGGATAGATATTCATTCTTAGAAGAAGTAATAATTCTGAGCAACTATTTCCCGAGGATTGGCCTTTTATAGGAGGGCTTAGCTGGAGCGAGCCATTTTGATATGGTTTGTGCTACAGTCAATCCTCAGACGCCTATTGTCCTGGCGGATTCCTAGCAATGTAAAAATTGGCTTTATTACGGTTTTAATAAAATCCATACCCATTTTGGCGTTTTGTAGTGAAACTTAAGGGAACTTGTGCTGAAAACAAAATGGAGGTGAGTCATCAGTTTTTCCAAAAAAAGATCTGAATAGAGAATAAATTGAGGGAAAAAATGACGTTATAGAGAGTCGTATAGGAAGCTGGATGCATGGGTTTTGGGATTTGCCTGAACTTTGGCCATTGCCTCTATATTCTCCGAGGTGATCGTGATGTACTAGCGGATTTAGGTACGTTTTTGAATCGTGCGCGAGAGATGTTTCAATGCAATATGAAGTCGTATCGCGTAAGGGACAATCTTTAGGACTCACAGCAATAAAATCAAAACGTCTATTTCAACACCTACCGCAAAGAGTTGGTATAATATGGATTGTGTAATCAATAAACTCCCTGAAAGTATAATCCAAATCATGTGTGTAAGCCTAAAATTATAATGACAATGCTGGATCAATGCAACTGTGTTTTGAATGCATGTGTGTAAATCTTTAATGCAAATGCTGAATCAGTGCGACTGTGTCTGAAACCATGTGTACAATTGTAAGTTTGGGTGTGTATGAATGTCTTGATGAGGGACTATCTATTGAATTAAGAAATCTGTTGAAGATTGCGATACAATTTATATTTTAAATTTAATTCAATAAAAGGATTATTATTATTATATCTGAAAGTAACATTATTGAATATGACAGTAGGTCATTAGTCGACCCTTAGTTTATAAATAGCTGGAATAGACTCACTTTCTTAGCGAACCAAGGAGTATACCTGGAAGAAGTGGCGCTTATAAACGACTTTAAATGGAGTAAGCACAATCTCGTCATTTGTTATTTTAACAATGGAGGAAGAGAGGGTAATTTGATCCCTTCTTTTTAAAAACACTTTTTTAAGATTCGATCTAAGATGTAATCAAAAGTTTCTTCTGCTTTGTTTGTTTATCTCCTGAAATATTCTTTAGCTATTGCGCAGTATTAATCTAATAATACTGACATTTTGTTTAATTTTTCGCTCTTATTGATAAACTCTTCTTATTAGTGATTCTGTCCGGGGAAATCCCAAACAAGTTGATCGTGGAGGATCAATAACATTAAATATCAGTCATCCAAGACATTAATCCAAAACAAACAACGGACATAAAAAGTTGACATGGAAGTTAACACTGATTTTATTGTTAAGGATTAATACAATCGCATTATAATAAGAAAAATGGGGCTACCGCGAAAACAGTAAATCACATTTATGAGCCAAAAACATGACTAACCTGACACAAATATCGTGAGCTGACGCACAGGCCCTTTGCATGAAAATAGGCAATTGAAATCTATGAATCCTTAATATAGTATTTATATTTGGTTTGGGTGCAAAATCTGGATGAATATCATATAAACATTCATTTATAAAAGTATAACCAGCATTTCTAGTAGCTTAGTGATTAGCGTTTAGCTTGCCTCAAGTACTCGAGTTCGATTCCTGCTTTCAGCATGGCATTTTCGCACGCTGGTCAATAATTACATGAGACCAGCCCGATGTAATGTGATGAAAGACTTCGAGTTGGAATTTCAGATCATCCATTATAAAAATATGAGGCATTCCAGAAATTAAGTGTACTGGGGCTCTCATGATCGGAGAGTTTTTTCGACATTGTTCGGTACACTGCCGTGTAATGCCCCCCCCCAACGCGACCGGTTCGAGATCAGTTCGTTGAAAACTGTCAATACGAAAATTACTGTTCGTGAAAAGTGTCAGATTCCATTTTCCTGCCAAGTTTGCCACGAAATACGTGGCGTCATCCTTATCTCTTTTGGAAGGGAATAACTCCGTTTGAGGTTTATAATGAAAACGGAGAAATGTATCTCGATGAAGATTGTAGTGTTTCAAAAATTCTTGCTCGGCCTCCACTCGATTCAACTTACGTTAGTATTTCAGCTGTTTTGGGACCCATATTGCAAACACTTTCCAACATCCGAGGGTTTCTGTGATGGTTTCAAGTAGCAGAGATCTGGAGATTTGCGGAAATACGTATCGAGAAAGTTCACCACAGTCAATCTGCAATCGTTACGCAGGCGCATTTCCATTTTTTTTTATATATTTTCAGTTACAAATTAAGGTCTTCCGCTCCTCTAATCATCATGCACAGACGTGTAACCGATTTTAAACTCGCGATGCCACTTGTACGATTCATAACTTTATCACTCTCAACCGGAGTTTTCCCTTCCAAACAAGATGCCGGATGACACGTATTTCATACTTGGCGGGAGATTGGATTGACATTTTTTTAAAGAAATGTATTGTTGCATCGAAAGTTCTCAACAGTACTAACCTCGAACCGCTCTTGTTACGGTGGGGAGGAATCAGTTTTACACGGCAGTGTAGCCAAACATATCTGGAAAAAACCCCCCCTCACCCAACCCCTCAACCCTGAGCTCCTCAGTATACTTATTTTCTGGATATTCCTCGTATACACCTGTCTGAAACTTTATTATTTTTATCAGTCGACTGGAGGATGGTGTTAGCTGTTCCTAAACTGGTTTAGTCGATTTTTTGGTTGGCAATGTTTTATCTTAGATGATTAGCCCACTTAGATAAACTCATTGAACGCTGATAAAACTAGATGATCTTATCTAGTTTTTATCTAGTTTAAACTAGATTATCTAGTTTTTATTCTTGTACGCAAAAGAGGGGTTTTTGAAAATGACAACCCAAATTAAAAACGGCTGAAAATAAAAATGTTATATTTTACACAACAGGACAGTGACATAAAGTTTGTCAGGGAGTGACACGATTTTATTCAATTAACATTTATGGAATTGCTATTTATTTAATTACATTCAGTAAAGAAAACGACAATAATATTTTCAATGTTTTATTCTTATGAAATTTTTAAATATTAAATGATAAAAACACATGGTCCACTGTTGTTCAGTCAATTTAACGTATAAACAATGTAAAAAACGTCAATAATCTTTATCATTGAACAGTTTTTCTTTGAGCCTTAAATTTATATAGATAGCTCTTTACTTTTGCTTCAAATTCCTGGCTACTCCTCTTAGAATAACAAAGCAAAATTTTGTTTAATTTGTAATGTCTTTGGAAATGGGTATCGTAAAGGGGTTGTGTAATCAATTTCTTAAGCAATTCAAAATAGTCCTGGCGCAGTCGGATATGAGGTTGGTTTTGTAAACCAAGCAGAACAATTTAATTTTAGATGGTAATCAGTAATTTTGTAAAACAGTTTAAAAATTCAAAATATTTGTTAATTTTTTAAAAAGTTAGGAATTGTGATAAGTAATTGTTGAGAACAATTTTTCCTCTAGGTTCATAAATAACGGAGTTGTGATAATTTAAAGAAATGTCTTTAAACGTTCGCCAATAATGGAAACCGATATTGCGTACCGAGCTGCTCATGAAATTTATTCATCTTTATATATATATAATAATATATATATAATAATATATATCATATATATATATATAAATATATATTATATATATATAATACCTTAATTTTCACTTATATGAATATGAAAAACGAAGAGTTCACCAAGGCTTCTGTATAGATTTCGTGGGATTTAATACCCACGATGCTTCAGGAAGCATAATATAAATGCAAGAAAACAAGAAACAACAGAAACCCACAACAAATAAAATAAAATAACCAAAAATTTTTAAGATACGACAACTAAATACAGTTTCAAAAACCCAGCTGATATATCATTAATGGCACAGAATGGAAAATTTTGGAAAAGTTAAAATTATCCTTAAATTTTAGAACCATTTGGGTATTTTGATTTTAAAAGTAATTGCATGATGCTTGTTCCAGATTTTTTAATTTTAATCTATTTAAATGATTCTTCATGACAAGGGAAACCTTATTAATTTCCTTTTAAGGTTATAACATTCTTTCAATTTTGTCTTTTTTGGTGCGTTCAGCAGCATGTTTGGCCAATGGCTTCTCCATGTCTTTATAGGAAAATATCAAAATCTGTGCCCTGTTATTCTGAAACTTCTAAGGTGAGTTTTTTAGGATGTTTGTCCCAATGTTACTGTTTGTCACAAAATTTACAAAATTTAAAATTTTTTTATTTGGTAAATCATTCTTCAGAGTCCCACAGTTTACTTTGACAACAATGAGGGATAATTTAAACCTGTTACGTTACTTTACTTTTGACATTCCCTAAGAGTTTTTCATAATTTTGCAAGAACACCGCAACGTGGTTGGTTGCACGGTTTCACATCCCATTAGTAACGGGAGTTAGTGTAATCTTAGAGTAGTTTAAGTGTTGGACAAGTTTTTGTTTTTCAAATTTGGAGAGGTTGTCGAAATATTTACTCTAGGTGCTTTAGCCATAAAATTTGGGGTATGCTGGAAGATATGTTATGTATATATATATACCATAAATATATATATATATGTGTATATATATATATATATATATATATATATACATATATTACATTTTTGTAACAATTAAGCTATGTGAAAATTTTTTCTTAAGTACTACCCGACGACAATTACAATATGCAGATTTTGAATTAATAATCTATGTGCAATATATCCATTCGACAATCGGTTTTCACCACCGTAAACCTCTGCTGACTACGCCACTTATCTAGTATACGTAGTGCGGGTGACCAATGCATATTTCCACTACGCCCGCTGCCGGTAATAGTCCATTGATTGACGTTGTAATTGTACCGGATGTAAACTTAAAAACGCATACCTCTTTGTATAAAAACTAAATAGATAACAAATAATTAATATTTATATCACCTTTATTTTCTGAGTAGGTTGCAGCACAGATCAACAGTCTTTAGAGATTTGCGCTTAAGTTCCAAAGCATCATCCTTTCAGATTTGTTTGGTCGGTTAGCACACCAAAGAAAGTTACTTGGAATATGTGTACACTGATGCTATTATGACTTTACAGGAAGCTAAAAAATCTGTGGTTCATTATTATTTCTCTGTGGCTACAGACTGCTGCTGCACCCGTGGACTTTAACATTGAAATGCCGTCAATGACTCTAACTTGTTAACATCAAATCAGGATTTTGGCCATGGACCATGCCCGAAAGCAAATACATTGTTTTCATATTTTGAGGTTGAACCCACATGAAAATACGTTATTTTCCTGTTGGTTTAAGAGGAGAAATCTATTTGTCTCTGTCCCTTACATCCCTCTCAAACATTTTTACAAAAGCAAAGTAGATGTGCATCTTACAAAATATGTCTACCAAGATATCCTTGGAGTAATCGTTCACGGTTTTGTTTGACATGGTCTACTAACGGCCTTAACTGATAACCATCGTGAGAGGATGTTGGCTCGAGTTCTGGAAGCAGTGTAACACCCTGACAATTACCTGGAAACCTAGGGACGCGTTAGAGTGAAGGTTGTGAAGAAGCCAATTCAGCGTAAAACATAAATAACGCTTGCGGGAACAGTCGCGTCGCCACCACGGGTCGGGTCGGTTACGATTCCAAGAACTTGGCGATTGGGCCACTTTTGCTGACACGGGTCTCGGAGCTTGCCAGGTGACGTAATGCCCGAAATAAAGCCCTTACACATCCCGGTACAGGAGGTTCATTCACGTCGGGCGCCGCGCCGCCGCCTCGTCCATCACCGCCCCATTACCCTCCCTCCGCCCCTCGACCTTCAGGGTGACGTCGTCATAGGGAGTAAAATTATGCCTAGTCGATGATTTGGCAATCGCGGACAAAACCCAATGTGTGGTCATCCACAATGTACTGTAATATTCCGTTAATGATACAAACCGCTAAACAATGTGATTGATCTAATAAATACCAAAAATGAAGGACATGAATAAAATACTTTTTTTTTTAATAAATAGTGATAAATAATATTACATTTTATATTTTTCAACATGTCAGCAAAATAGGAAATACAGCATAAAAAATAACGTCATACTCTCCTTAATGGCACAACGTTTATCGCAAGATAACCAGATCAAGCCAACGTCGAGCATGGCTGCTGCTTGAATGGGTGACTGCTGTGCGATTTAAACCAAACAGCCCGCTTGCCCTGCCGTTGGTTCAGAAGTCACCTTTTAAGCCGTTGGTCTCCAGGTTAAGTGTTTTTGAGAGGACTTCTTAGCCCTAACTTCGCCTGGGAAAATAAAAACATCTTTACTTTTACTTTTAACGCTTCGTTAAATATGATAATAACCAATTATGAGGGACAAGTTATCCATACAATCCATAACATATCTTATGGGATATTGAGGTGCATCTGATGTCGAAACGAGTTCGTTTTGAGCTTATTCGTCCCCGACTTTATTGGATCTCTTTAGACGAACGTGACTCAAGATTCTAGGAGTCACACATCTGCGACAGCGTCAGATCATCGACGTTGTACTAACAGGGAGGTGAACTGGAGCTAAACTCAACAACATTCTTATTGAATAAACCCTTGCTCCACCGTTCTTAGAGATCTTGTCAGAAACATCATAGGGCACTCGATTGTGCACCTAATGATAACCTCTTCACTAGATAACACTATATTATTATTTATTGTAGTAGTCTAGGTGTCTCTGATGTCAAAAGATGTAAAGAGTTGGCTTTGAGCTTCTTCATCACCAACATTTTTGGATATCTTCAGACGAACGTGACTCAAGATTCTAGGAGTCACGTCTGCGACAGATCCCCGACGTTGTACTAACAGGGAGGTGAACTGGAGCTAAACTCAACAACATTCATGTTGAATAAACCCTTGCTCCACCGCTCTTAGAGATCTTGTCAGAAACATCATAGGGCACTCAATTGCACCTAATGATAACCTCTTCACTAGATAACACTGTATATTATTATTTATTGTAGTCTAGGTGTCTCTGATGTCAAAAGATGTAAAGAGTTGGCTTTAAGCTTCTTCATCACCAACATTTTTTGAATATCTTCAGACGAGCGTGACTCACAATTCCAGGAGTCACGTCTGTGGCAGCTTCATATTCCAACGCTGCACTAAAAGGAAGGTGAACTGGAGCTAAGGTCAACATTTGTTTTGAATTAATCCTTCCCACATTAGCTACAGTATGAGTACATGTGATCCTTCGTTATACCGCTATATCAGTTTTATTTATTATGTGAAGAGTCCTGGAAAAGGGGTCCATTGAGTATATTTTATGCCATAACCAGTGTTCCAAAAGCTGCAGGGTTTATCAGGAATTCATAAATTGGACAATATAATTCAACCAGTGAAAACGCTATGATTTTAGTAATGGCAAGTAAAAATGAGCTAGTCGACAAGTTAAAGTTTGATTGCTATAGAGGAAATTAATCTTTTTACAACAGTTTTTTTATAAATTATAATTTAAAAATCTCAATATGTAACCTCAAGAGAGGATCTCAAACTTCAATAAGCCTCTCTTTAGATACACCACTGGTTCATTGGAATTTCTCGAAATACACATATTTGTAGATTAAAAGTATCTAAGAGTGCTAAAAATAGTGTGATTCTGGCCAGGTATATAATAAAAGTAATGTGTTTTGCAGTGTAATGTCAAAGTGCAAGTTCTAAACAAATTTTGCTCCCTCATAGCTGCTTGATGATTACTACAAGCAAAGTATTCCGTTCGTATTGCAGTATTACAGAGTAAAACACTTTAGTAATGTGTAACTGTATGGTTTTGAACAATTGTTACAATTATTTTTGAAAAAGAAAAATAAAACCCAATAGTAACTTTGTGTAAAAAATGAAAACTTACTTTTCTGGGAGAGCAATTCATTACAATAATATAAATATTATTGCCGGAAAGAAAAAATTTGTTGAGTAAAATAACTGCTGAGGTATGTATGTTTTTAGATACTTTTTCACGATGCAACTGTCATAGTTAATTATTTCGATGTGCTCATACGATATACCTAAACATGAACGGCGTTCATTATTAAATATGATATCGTAGTATGAACCCATACAAAATGTTATCACCATGTTGGTTTTCATAAACCTCCTTTTGAAAATTATTTCTTAATCTCGTATTTCTTTTCATTTCAAAATAATCTTTAATTCTCTTTTCCGTCCATTTTGCTTTCAATCTATGGGACTTTTGATATGTATTATAAATTGTAGTATAAATAAAAAAGTTGAACTAAAAGCATGAAATGAAAACTCTAAAGTTTTGATTGATTAAATTTACTTCCTATTTTATAGATTTACCCACTTCTCACTATGTTATGCCTAAGTGTTTTATTTTATTTTTCGGAAGACCAAAATATACATGTTGTCACAAACATATAGCTCATACACAAGAATGTAGTTAGGAAAATATTGGGGAGGGCGTCTAGACAGCTGATATTTTCTTGTACTGGACAGAGAGCGAGGTCCCATTTTGTTCCTTAAAAAGTTCTTGACCTGTCTCTGTGTTGAGAATGATCTCAGCAGTACATGTCAGTAATACTGAATTATTTAAATAATAATAATTGTTTACCAAAAAAGTAATTGAAAACTGGAAATTTGGGGGGGGGGGGGGTCCGCATCCTTTAGACTCCCTCGATGGCTACGTCCTTGCTCATTTATTTGAGTTTGCACTTTGTTCTCTTAGGACACCTTACGGCGCAGAGTACCTACTAGTAAGGAGAGTAGTCGATCTCACTCAGGATAAAGCAGTAGTAAATATGTTAACATAAAGAGACATTTTTATCTTGTTTTTGTGTGTTTATTTCAGGATTTAAAATCGAAAAGAGCTGTGTTCACTTTTACGATGTGAATATTAAATTTATTGTGAACGCCGTCAGAAATAGATGCCTATAGTTCAGTACACATGTGTAGGTAAATTATAGGTTCAAAAGTTGAAGGCTTCTGTGTGCTATGAAACCCTTATGTGATGAATACAGCGCGTTTGTTTTGGCGCTTTTCGATCATTTATAATTTCGCTATAAAATTGTTCAAATTAGTGAAAATATATTGCAATTACAAAAATATATGTATTCATACTAGTTAATTATTGCGTGTGATAGAAAATATAACTAACATTATGTAAACATTTAAAGTTACAATTTAAAATATTTGTAGTGACCATACTATTTATTTATAGCGTTTAGTTGATAAATATGCCGAGATTATGGGTAAATTAGGTTTTTTACTGTAAATGAGCTTAACTAATTAGTTTTGGCACTAATGCGAAAGGCTTACATTTTGACCAATGCATTGGATGGCAAGATGTCGTCCATTATTGCAGACCAAGTTTGAATCTGTAGAGGATAATCAAAATTGTAGTGAGGACTTGCTTAAAATGGGAAGTTAAATAATTAGGAACTGTTTTAAAACTGATTTTAAAATAGAATTATTAAGTCTAGTATAGTTTACATTATATATATATATATATATATATATATATATATATATATATATATATATATATATCGTATGGGGGACAAAGGCAGCTATCCATAAATAAATAAATTAAAAATTACAATTATTAAAAAGTACGTAAGAACAAAGTTCTTGAGTCATAAATTAAAAATAATATTAAAATCTCCCGTCACAAAGCTACATCCAAATTACTGAGCCAGTTTAGAGACCCATCCTCTAAACCACTCAGACCAGCCAGACCACCAGAAAAACAATCGCAAAGGGTAGTCGTTTACAATGTGCTCAATTGTCTGAGAGTTTGCGCCACAATCACACGTCTGGTCGTCAGTAATACCCCACTTGAATTTCCAGTGATTGCTTCTCCCAACCCCAGTTCGAAAACGATTCAATAAAACCCATTCCTTTCGAGGAATTTCCAAGCCACCCGCTGCTTTCGTAGGATCGGATATCAAGAACTTGTTCCGTCCATCGAATGATTCCCAGGATGACGTCCATCGACGTCTGCCGACATCCCAACAACGTTATCCAGAAAGTTTATTTATGCGGATGATATTGCCTTAGCATACCAACATAATGACATAAAGAAAACAGAACAGGCACTCACTGATGATCTTTCAGTCCTCGCAGATTATTTTAGAGCCTGGAAGCTAAATCCAAATCCTAATAGTTTTACATTAATGCCCAAGGACATGCTTTGCTTAAACTGACTGCCATTTTTGGTAAGATTCATAATTAAAATACCTACTAGTTTAGGATAATAAACTACAAATTCGACACATCTCTTACTTACCCCTATTAATTCTTTGCGTCTGTGTATACGTATGAAATCAAAAAAGTACGTATATCATAATCAATGTCCGTATGCAAAGGTAAGTGTTCCATAATGATTTAAATATTGTACTGTACGAGCGCAGTAAAGCAATAAAATAAATTATCAATATTCTTTATTGATTTGCATATCATATTTAACTTTTTCTAAACAGGAAAATTGTGATAAAGGTGCTTTTCGAAATCCATTGTATAAACCTTTATAACGATAACCAACTTATAGTTAAAACTTTAACATTGTAGTCAATTTGATTCTTATCGTTCTAAAATTCGTGGTGCTATTTGCTTGGGAAGCAATGATACTGAGTTAGTGTATTAAATGTTTGAAAAATTCAAGAGTACAAAATAAACTATTTGTCAATGTTCATGAATAAAAAGACAACAAACTTCTTATTAAAACTTATAGTTTTAGGATTGTAAAGTATCGTATTGTGATCATCTAAGTATTTCGGTTCACCCTGTATTCATAAAAAAAATCTCCTATAGCGTAGTGCAAATTCAAAACCATGCTATAGAATTCGACAGAGCAGACGTGCAAGCAAAACAAATCCTATTATCAAAGCATAATAAGAGAAACCTCTGAAATAATCAAGAAAGAAAATAATTTCAACAAGGATGGCAGCATCAAATTGTCTAAAAGCTGGCAGTCTGTGATAAAGAAGTCGTATTCCGTTGGTTAAGCATTAGCCAATCACGATACATCTTTGCTCTTTCAATTCGCCTGTACAAACAAATGATTATTATTGGCAGTTTCGGTTTTAAATATGTTGACAGAAGGTGGCTCTCCATAGCAAGGCAGAATAATTTCAAGAATGTTGTAAAGTCCAATGTGTGTAAACGATGTTTCTACGCGTTGTGAGCCGAAAAACTTTGAAAATAGTATTGTTATCGAAGCGGATCGTATTGAAAGTATGAGGTTGTTCATTAAAGAACACAAATAAATGCTTTTTTGATGTATGCAATGTGTTAATGAATAAAAAGTTGACTAGCTGAACAAATTAACATTTGTAGTTTGCAGGTACTACTAAACAAAAATTATTAAGGAAGCCACAGGTCCTAGAGATAAACTGAATATAAAGGACGTAATTGAAGATAGAGTTGTATTTAAATTTCTCAGTGGTTAACTTAATCAAGTCCAGTTGTGGACTGGAGGAGGTCTTAGGAGCTAGCTCCTTGTCACAGGGCAGTGGATCGTAGGAGGTCAAACCCAGGACTGGTGAATCTGGTGGAGCAGAGTTGATAGTTGTTCAAAAAATTAAACCAAATTTGATAATGAGATTAACTTGTATTAGAAATAATTTCATTATTTTAATGGGGAGTTTTTAAGATAGTGCAGTGCCGTAGGTGCTCGGTTGGAATAATTTATTTTGAATTTTTAAACAAAATTCTGGCTTCAAAATTATATTCTTTTCTAAAAACCAGAAAATGGATAAACAACTTCTTATTGCTCCTTCCGCGAGGAATCGTTGGCCTTTAAAAGCAGAATTGAAGGGCACTTCATATTCAGACTTTATAAAACCTATTGGAGATAAGTGTTATTTTTTACATTTTTTACAGAGTTAAAAAAACAATGGTCATGGCACAATTATATTTATAAAAATAAATTCCCTAAACAAATTTAATTAATTAAACCATTAAAATTAACCATAAATTATTTTTTTAAATTTATATTAAAAATTATTTTCCTTAATTCATAAATATTTAAAAAATATGTCAATCGCTCAAGCTATATTTCATATATAGTACATATTATGCAGTATTCTTATCTGCCTTCATCAATCTTTATTTGTATAGTTAAAAAATGGTAGTATAATTTCCAATTTTAAATTCCCCTAAATTCTCGAGGAGTGATCAAAAAATATTTTATTCTAACTTTTAAATCAAATTAAAATTATCCAAACTAAAAACCGATTGCCAAAATCCACACAGTTAACTGCTGATCGTAACTTCAACCACGCAATGGCTATTACAGAACCTGTTAAATAGTGGACGTGGCTAAAGAGAACTCTTTGATATGTCAAGTAGTCTCTCCGTTTCATGGTTTAATCCATTTTATTACTTCTTAGTTTTGTTATTACATAGGTTTAAAAAAGAGTATCCAGAGAATTTTGTGAACAAAATTAATTGTAAATCTTTTGCTAATATTCCCCCTCCTTTTTATGACTATTATCATAGTATTTACTGTAGTGTATACTTTAAAACAAAAATATATAATGTAAGTTTGTATTTACAAATAAAGGGTTTACTAAATGTATGAATATACAGCACGAATATTTGGATAAAAGTGGCTACTATCAGCCTCTTTTTCGAGTTGCCTGACTGTGATTTACCTATTACATGTACCTGACGGTCAGTTTCAAGTGTGACAAGCTAAACAAATTTGGTTTGTGAACTAATTTATAATTTCATACTTTTAACCTTTTCGATACTTTCCTATTTTGAGCTTTACCGAAAGTAGCACAGCTGACGGACGGGTTTTTTTCTTAGGAGACATTTCTCTATTGAATTAAAAAGGAAAAAAATAGTATATGTGCTTATACAATCCAAATTGCATCTCGGCTCTCAGACTAGTAAGTATAAACAGTTGAAAATTTAGAATAAATTATTCCAACTATCCTAAATTTCTTTATTAATTCCTTTTTGGGAGTTTTTGTGTGGAAGCGTAAAAACGTAATGATCAATAATTGAACCGTTCAGAAAATCTAAATTACTTAATGATTGTTAGTAGTTGTTCTGGAAAAGCTAAAAAGATAACTGTTTCCGCCCAGGATCGAACTGGGGACCTTCTGCGTGTTAGGCAGACGTGATAACCGCTACACCACGGAAACCACCTTGCAGGATGTGAAAGTTAGAGGGTTAGTAAAAGATTTTTGGAACGCTGAAGCACTGGTAAATTAGTCAGTACAATAAACAAATATTATAAATTAAAGCTCCATAATTAAGATTGTGTATTAATATCGTAACAAGTTTAACAAAGTAACGCCAGTGTTTCTTGTATTTTAGAGGCCGACAGAAGTACTGTAACATTATCGCTAAGCCCAGCGCTACGTACAGTGCATCGAAAAAATAAACTTCTTTTTGAAAATTTTTAAAGTTTAATTCTTAATAATAATTAATACATTTGAGTAAGAGGATGATTTCGTTGTTTCTTACGATCCATCCGAAAGATAATAGGATTTCTTGTAACATTTTATCAATGTTACGGTTTTACTTAAACAAGTATTTATATTTGATATTTTGTATATTATTATTTTGTATCGTTGTACATTTTTTAATGTCTTATGAAATTTATACGAACAAAAACTATGAGCTTTTAAATCAACATTAACAAATTGCAGCAAAACTAATTAGTATATTGTTACTATGTTTAACGAAACAAAACTCAGTTCTGTTATGTTTTTGTCACTGTGCTTTTAATTAAAACGATATGCGACCAAAACACCGGAAATAACGGACAAAAATGATTATTCTCGATCTATTCAACTGATTTTAAAAGTAAAATTTCCAAAATACATAAACAATTATTGACTACAAAAGATAACTGTTTCCGCCCAGGATCGAACTGGGGACCTTCTGCGTGTTAGGCAGACGTGATAACCGCTACACCACGGAAAACCTCCTTGTAACGAAAGTTGGACAGTTAGTAAAGGACTTTTGAAATTAGTAAATGAATACCTACAAATAAAAAAAAAAAAAAAATTAAATAGAAGTTCTGTACAGTAATTTTTAAAAATTATAAATACAATAATTTTTCTGCTTCTATATATATAAATATAATTATATATTCATATGGTTTAAAAACCAGTTTACAAAATTAAATTCCTCGAAAATTAAGGGAAAAAAACAGAAAATAAATTTACTTAATTTTCGACCTACTCAGTGGTAACTCAGTTCTGAATATTAATCCCGGCCTGTTTAGCCCTAAGTAACATTCTAAATTAACACCTAATCTTAAACAGTTTTGGAATTTCTTTTTAATTTCAGTTTAATCAAACTTTAATCACACTGAAAAAGATGTTTATGTGGAAATATATTTCCCATTACAGATAAAGCAAACATACTTGATACATAGTTACTGCACCTAAAAGTCTGTTTTTTAGAGTCACTATCAATTTTCTGTCATCAGGAGGAAAGGCTCGCAAGAAATCAGAAGAAAATTTTAAATAAGAGTATAGCTCGAGTAGTACAACAAATTAGGGTCTCAAAAACTTCACCCCTTACAAAAAGGCATTGGTATACATTTTAAGTAATGATGTACAAAGTATTATTGCTTTATTCGTAGTAGGTAAGAAAATATTAAGCCTATGTGGAACTTCAAGAACATTCTGTATACACAGTTTTACATTAACAAAATATTTAAAAAATATCAAAATCACTTAAACACCAAAAAGTAATATAAGATGGATTCAGAAACCAACATATGAAACAATTTTTTTGGTCTGTGCAACAGCATAATTCAATTGTGACACCCGTAAATACATTAGACGGGAGTGAATTTAAACGACCAGAACAGACTCATATTGACCGCAACTTTTTAGTTGTACGATAAGATACACTTTCGTCATTTGGATAAAAAGGCTAACTCTTATTGTTACTGAAATCATCGGAGAACTTCAATAAACTATCATGGAATTTTGGAGGGAAATAGGAATCTTATAAAAACTGTTTCACTTTACAGCTTCAGGATCCCAAACACTCTGTTCTTTAAACTTAAATCTAAATTGGATCAGGAGATTGAAATAGCTTTGAGTGACTGTCGATTATCTCAGAACTGTTTATTATGTCATAGAAACATACATGAATATATTGTCCGGTTTTTTCAACAGGAAATTGCGTGCGAAACCGCGGGTAACTGCTAGTATATTTATAAATTTATAGAGTTAGAGGCGTATTCATTTATTGTGTTTAACGGTACGAAACACAGCTCTGTATGTTTTCGGTAATTTAACACGTCTTCACAAGATAATGGTTAAATAATTAAAAAGTTAATCCTACATCAGATTTTGGGTCTGCGGGGTGTATAGGCTTTGGATTTGTCCAAAGCGGACATGGAGAACGACCACTAATTATATGACAAAAATTTACCACCTTCAATAAAATTGTGATATAGGGTTTCACAAAGAGGTGGGGGAATAAGAATAAAAATAAATAACATAAAATTGGACGTGTCTAGATTTGAAAAGATTATCGTAATGGAGACGATCTATTCACTGGAATAAATACATAATAAATCAGTTCTTGCAGAGATCATAATGTTATTAATTGGAGTTGCGCATTTAAAAAAGTTAATAAATTTAACAGTCAACACAAAATTTACCTGAAAGACACTAAAAACTATAAATCTAAAATATTATAAAAAAATCGTAAGCTAAAATTTAACTGTTTCCGCCCAGGATCGAACTGGGGACCTTCTGCGTGTTAGGCAGACGTGATAACCGCTACACCACGGAAACCTCCTTAGTATAGGTGAAAGTAATACAATACAACTAGCCTTCTATAAGCTGTCGCTCTAGCTTTGGTAAATATGATTCGTAATTAACTATCAAAATTTATGTTCAAAATGTACATTAAAAATTTAAGTTCATAGAATTTTTATGAGCAATTTTGTTTCAGGTGCTACTGATGGTGCAACGGTTCAAATAAAAACGGACCGAGTTGTTATTTATATTGTAATAGAATAACAGTCTATGCCAGTAATCAGTTGCCCTGGGAGGTAGGGTCACGAGCATTGACTACCGAAAATAGGCTTTGCCTACATATGGAGATTGTGTGACTTTACTATACTAAACCTTTGCATGGAATAACATACGATCTTTGGTTCAGAGTTATAATTCATATTAATCTTACAGTATATACCTCATTTTTATGAATTAAAATTTAAAATGTAGAGTAATGTTTATTATGGTCCAAGTTTACTCATAATGTATAAAATTGTGTGAACATAAATTCGTAAGGAAGATACAATAAATATTGCTCGGAGAGATTTGGAACATCAGAAAAAAATAACGCCCTGTATTACATGTGTACTGAACCTATCAATTAAAAGTCGGGATAGAATTTATGATATTATCAAAAGAAAACCTTATAGTGTTTAATTAAAACTCTTTTGTACAACTTCGAATTTTTTAATGTATTTTAATAAAGAGACAAACATTCAATTACTATAGAAACATAATCAGTGAAAGGGTACGGGGTTTCGGATATTTGTCATCGTTATAGGTTATAGAAATTGCAACACAACGTTTCGAGGATTGGAAACTATCCTCTTCATCAAGTGGGGGAAGTACTAGTACATAAAAAAATAACGAATAGAAAGAAGTAAAGAAGGTAAAGGAAAAGGAGTGAAACATAAGCTTCTTGGAGTCCAGTCCAGGCGTTGTCACTGCACAGGATGGAAGTCCCGAGCAAAAATCACAAGTACGAGAATAACAATCACACATCAAACCAGCACAGACTACAGTGCGATACTAACAAGAATGGCGATGACAAGAATTGGCACTCCTTAGTGTCATCTAAAACAATGGGACAGGAAGGCAATGGTCTGGAGGGGTAAAGGGTAAACGCAAGCTGTTTCCAGCCCTATGTTTTGGTTCTAGACCCTAGTGTCATGGTATGTGTACGAATTTTATTGGTTGAGGATTGTTTGATTGTTACAATCTTTTTAGGTTTCCTAGTTAGTTCGGGACTTGCATCCTGCGCAGTGACAACGCCTGGACTGGACTCCAAACAGCTGTTGAGTAAGTTTAAACCCTTTTTTTTTCCTTTCTTTACTTCTTTCTGTTCGTTATCTGTGTACGTATTAATACCTCCCCCAACTGACGAAGAGGATAGATTCCCAATACTCGAAACGTCGTGTTATACCTTTTTAACCTATAACGATGGCTAATGTCTGAAATCCTGTTATTCTTTCAACCTTTCCATCGTCAATAACAAACTTTAAACAAAAATCAGCGAAGCTACTGGAAAGACTAGGACATTTGAAAATATAATTAACGAGGTAGCAGGGCGGTTAAATTCTCCTGAGATTTGAGGAGCGGTTCTCAGCCGAGGTGTTTTGTGATCACGGCTATTCTGCCGACCCCCCCCCCCCAAAAGTTATCATCCAGTTTTTTAATTAGTATTTCGCCTCTGTAGGGACAGTTGGCTGGTGCCATAGCACAGAGTGGTATGGTCGAAGTAAATTATGGTGATCACGACGTGGAGTCTGTATTCTGGATGAAGAATATCACTCAAAAGGACTTTGTAAAAAGTTGTCAAATCTTTAAAAAGGAGTCTGTGCCGGATTGAGATGATTCCCAACAAAATTAATCAAATGTATAGTTATAAGATAGGAAACGTATGTTCATACCTTTTTGGCCAGTTTTTCGATAATTTTCATGAATTGTATTTCAGAAACTGCTTGATATAAAAATTCAAATGTATTATCAAATGTGAGTCTCAGCACTCACTATGATTATACAAAATTTCAGTTTTTTGATTTGACACGGAATTCAATCCCAGATTAGTAGATTTTATAGAATAGTAAGGCTATACATAATATTGAACATTTTTGTGTTGTGTCGTTAATATATTTATTTTCTGTTTTGAATGCGAAATCGGTATGCACAAGTGAACATCTGACGACTATTAAAAATGTTTAGTTTTCAACAGATTACGAATTTGAACGAATTATTTTTAAATATTATAATGAAAGTAACATTTTTATAATTTTCACATATTTTACGTGACATTTCATTATTACACATAACGTAGCTATTGGTGAGAAGGGTGATTTAAATGTGAATTTTGAGTTTTGCTACTCCGGAAGTGAATTGGAGCTCAACTCAAAATTTACATTGAATCAATCTTTTTCACCATAGCTACGTTATTTGTTGAAATCTCAAACAGATTGCTCCACTGTGCTTAGAGATCGTGTCATAAAGATCGTAATGTACTCAAAATTGTACGCCTGATGAAACAAAGAGAACGCCTTTTCACCTGGGTTACACTATATTTTGTATTCTAGGCGCCTCTGATGTCAAAAAAATGCATACTGTTCATTTTCAGCTTCTTCGTTGCTGACCTTTTTTTTTGGATCTCTTCAACATGACGAAAAGAAGTTAAGTCTGTGACAGCATCAGATTCCAAACACTGCACTAAAAGGTAGGTGAACTGGAGCTGAACTTAAAATTCACATAACATTATTGTATTTTCTGGAAGTTCTAGAGGTTTTAAAAACATTTTAGTTGCTTTTGTGCCAGTTTAGATGATAAATTCAGAAAAGGCTCTGGCGTTTATTACACAACAAGTTATGAATATTGATTTTAAACGTCTTGCAAAATATATACCAATACCTACTATTTGAAATTTGTTGATCCGATCGTAGATGTGATTGTTGCTTCTGTGCTCTGTGGAAACTTTGTTTTGATAAATAAAATTGGTAATTAAAATTGTCGTTTCCTTCAAATCTGCCACAATTAAATGTGATCTAGTATTAAAGTCTGAGTTTGTGTATTAAAACGAAAAAATTTAAACAAAAACTTTTTTGATGTTGAAACAAGATAGAAGGCTAACATTATTTAATTTCAAATGGATTATTGTACTTCAATAACAATCAAAGATTCACGTTTTAACGATTCCCTCTCTGCCTTGATTACTGCGCAATCCAAATTTGTGTTACTCTTCATGTTAAAACTTGTATTATCTACTACATAGTAATTACGTATGATTCTGGAGGATACATTTCTTAATGCATATAATATAAATGTAATTAAAATTGGGTGTAGTATCGGCTGTAAATTAACATTTAAATAACAACTGAAAATATTGTATACTCGTGTAGCTTTTGCTTTTATTTACATTGTTTTTTGTTTCAGTTATGTTTTCTCTTCATCGAGCCTCCCACTAGCCAACAAGTATATTGCAACTGATCACCATAATACTTGTGTTTAAACGGCTCTGAGAATAAGTATGTACACAAAAATTAGGCATTTCTGAAACAAGTTGAGTTGAATACTACTGAATCAGATTTAGCTCATTCTACGTAACATACCGCAAAATTCGGCATCGAAAATACTTACAATGAGGAAGGTTCATGTGTAGCAATAGACCTAACTATCGAAGCAATCACATTGACGTATAGAGAATCGAACGTGCTTCTCGTACAAAATATTGAACCTCTTTAGACGAGACCTATATTTTCTGCTGATACATAGTTACTATGCCAGAACTTAAACAAACCAATACTTTACCACAGTGCAATATGCTGAATGAGGAGAATGGCAAAGGTGTCTCCACAAATTATTTACTCCAACCAACTCAGGAACTTCCAGACCATCCTCTAGATATTTCCCATGCACAGGCCTAACTTATACCTCATTGTACACCCAGTTCCTATTATTGTATTATTGGGCGTACGACAGTAGCACATTGAAGGTAGTTATGACTTAAGAATCTATTAAGCATCACTTAAATCATTTTTCGTTGATAAATCAAATGATCTACATCACAAGGTCCAAGTTCCTCCAGCAATTTGATAAACTCCGCTTACGCATTCAGAGAAGATGGACTAGGAATGCATGAAAAGCTAAGATATTGTACGATATAAGACTTTATTGTGTATATTTGAATACTCAAAACATACATTGACAAAATATTTTAGAAATAAAGACCTTACATGGAGATTCTGCTTTTACAACTATGAAATTCTGATATTTCAACAACCCTCTAAAATGCAATGAAATATTTAATAGATTTATTAATTTTTCACATTTAATTAAGAAATTAGATTCTTACTAGAGAATAAAACATTATTTTGTGACATTTCTTTAATTTTATAAGACATTTTCTGATTGCCGAGAGTAGCACTGTAACGATAATCAAAACTCTTCAGAAAATTGATTATGTTGGCTGAATATTCCTTGAGATACCTGGCACATTTCTTCATTTTCTGGGTGTCAATTCCAAGATTGTAAACCTTGGAAGTTGAGGTAGTGGTCTGTGTTGGAGTGAAACGTCCGGAGCGACGCTCTAAACCACTTCCCCCACCTCAATTGCGACACGATACAGCGCTGAAACTGTAACGCCGTTCACGCCCTATGTCCTAATTATTTATCGAGAGGCAAAAGACATTCGTGTATTTCGATGCAATACATAAAATTATTGAATCATACATAGTGCAAGAGCCTAGAACCAATTTGCACTGCATAAGTACATAACCTTTTTTTCTTGAAATCGGTAATGAAATTTCTCTTTAAGAAAGAATCGATATTCAATTGCGTTAGTTTTGGAGGAGGTCGGAATGGGAGAGTATTTAAAGGAATATACATACGAAATTATAATTATTTCTTAGATTGTATTTTTATAGTGTAACATGCTTAAGAATAACCACCAGACACATTAATAAGTGATAAAATCGGAGTGCGCTGTATACAGATCCTTAAAGTGGCTATTTTCAGTGTCTTTTTCTAATCGTGTGACGTTCATATAACTATTATTGATGTGTCTGACCAAGAACGTAGCCTGGAGAAATTGTTTTTTTTTTGGGGGGGGGGGGGGGGGGGGGGAGGGTCCAGGCAACTGATATTTTCCCGTAGTGGACAGAGAGTAGGAGAGTAGGAGAGTAGGAGAACTTCACTTTTTCCCCTAAAAAGTTCTTGACCCGTTTCTTTGAGGAGCACGATATTTCATTAGTACATTTCAGTAATACTGAATTACATAAATAATAATAATCGATTACTAAAAAGTAATTGAGAAAATTGAAAATTTGGGGGGAGATCCGGAACCCTTGGTCTCCCTCGCTAGCTACGACCATGTGTCCGACAGTAAGATTTTAGTGTGTCTGACTAGGAAACATGTAATATGAGAAAAAGTAATTGTTTCATATTTTTAACCCTTTTGATGCACTCTTATTTTGACCTCCCCTAGAACTAGCTGACAATAGATTTCTTTCTTAAGATAAATTTCTCAATTAATTTCAAGAAACACTAAGTTGTGCTTATACAGTGCAAAATGGTCCTAGAGTAAGTAGGGAGAATCGAAACGCACCTTTACTGCGACTAGTTTCATTGAATTCTACCACTTATGTAGGTATAAAAGTGTTAAAACATTTTTATTAAGACGTAAGAACAGTTCTGATTTTTTTAACTTTGATGGTGGTTGGAGAAAAACGCCAAAGAAAGGTGATTTAATATACTGGTCAGAATAAGAATCAGAATCAAAATTCTTTATGATCTTATCGTCTTAAACATGCATGTAATACTTTCGTAGTAAAGGTTATTCTCAGTTCTTAGATAGAAATTCGCTTTGCATCCATCCTAAAGGCAGAATTTCCGGAACATTTTGTGAATTTTCGCTGATTATGAGTTACAGATACTAAAAACACCATACTTCCTTATAATATATTTTTCTTTTATAATAAATAATTTATTCGTTTTTGTAAGCGTAGTGGTTACATAAAATGCACGTTTTTATGCAATACTAGCGGGGCCCGGCGCGCTTTGCTGCGCATTTCAATAATTTTTTGCAAAAGTTGCCCGCGGCTTCGCACGCAATTTCCCGTTGAAAACAGTACACTATATTCACTTATTCTTTTTCTATCACATTCTAAACATTGCTGAGATAATTGATAGTCGTTCCATCGTGAGCCTCTTGGGCGTATTATGAAGGTATGTACCATATTCCTGCCTCTATCTAGCTGTTACCCACGGCTTCGCACGCAAATCTTAAGAACCGAAGTCCTTATATTACTTAGTAAATTTTTTTTTTTACTATAATAAATTTTAGATTAAATTAGTTATATCTCCGATGCCACGATTGAGCTTGCTTTGTTGTCTCGATCGAGAGAATATGTACACACGGAGTTTTGAGAACCATACTTCTGTCAAAAAAAAAACAACTAAGGTTGATTTTATAACATTCTTTATATTTGTAGCCAACGTAAGATAGTAATTATGATATCTGCATTACTCTTCTGATCAAGCATGAGCATGGTTTATATTAAATAAATATTGCAGTTAAAGGTGAATTTTTTACGTCAAATTTGAATTGTATTATCTGGATAGTAAAGTCTATGTTTAACAGTGATTGCAAAAACAGTTTAAAACAAAATTTGTAGTTTCTCTTAAGCTTACTCTATGCTTTAAAACTATAAGTGTAATATATGTTTACAAAGAACAGCTGATTAAAAATTTGAAAAGACGTTAACATATGTTTGCTGCAATGCATTTCTTATGGGTATTTCTGTAACCAGTGGGGCGGAATCCTGAATCGGGAAAGGGATGGGCATAGCTTATAAACCTTCTCCGTGGAAAAATACATATACGTACAAATTTTCATCATGATCGGTCCAATAGTTCACGATTCCATAAAGGACAAACATACAAAACATTCATTTTTATATATATAGATAACGCATTTAATGAGGGATGTTGCAGCTAAGAACTCCCTCTAGTTTTCAAGTGGGCTTGACGATGGTTACTCTAACTAGTGAAATGCTGTCTCTTGGTCTATTGTGCTCATTTAGTTCAATTTCATTCTTGGCTCTGGTGGTTTCCTATCGTTTGGCGACTTAAAAGTCATCAGTATAATTCGAGGAAGCATTTGTTCATTCAAGCTACGAATTGATAAACCCCTGCGCTGGAAGGACAAATTTCATCCTGAGTCACTATCTGAATACAAATTTGTCGAGTTTAAAAGATCATTGGATTCATAATAATTGCTTGATCGTTTTATTAACTATTTACTTATACTAAATTTACTTCTATTTTGTTTTTTAAACGGCATTTTACATTAAAATAAAATTAAAATTTTAAAAGGATTACTGACAGAAAGAAAAGTATAAACCATATTAAATATATTTGAAAATTTTATACTGTCTTAGAATGAATGACTAAGTCTCTTCATTTCTACTAGTCTTTCATATTTAGCCCAATATTATCATCATTGTCCTCAGCGGAGGGTGTTACGATGGAAATGGAATAATGATCCAATAGTTATACGATTTTGGATGTGTTAATTATTTTCAGAACTCACTAGTTATTGGTACTAGCCTATATATATATATATATATATATATATGCTATACCTCTCAATGACAGCTGAATATATTACCTCTCTTTAGAAAACATTTAGTGCATCTTATGTGTTTTATTAGCTGTTTAACATTTAAAGAAATAATTAACTTTATTACAAATCCTTAGTACAGAAGACACAATTGTTTGTGTGAAATTTCTTTAATTTGATAACACATCACACTCCGTCCTTTGTTGTCAAAAGGTGATATCGCTTAAAATTATTCGAGGAGTGGGGCATAAACAATTGGCACAAACTTTTAAATTTTATTTCGTAAATTATAAACGTAACAAAAATCGTTCAATTAATAGAGCAAATATGTAATAAAGCAATTATTACTATGAATAAATGTTTTATAAGGTTTAGGATTGTTAAATTAGGAAATATAACTGAGTGGTTAAAAATAAACATGAGTTATTTATAATAATGAATAACTTACCTGAAAAAAATGTTGTTAAATCTGAAAGTATTTATTATCTCTAAAATCGCATGATGCTCCGCAACTGTTTAATGGTTGATTAGAGGCCAGCTTAATCTAGACCGCCAAAAAGATAACTGTTTCCGCCCAGGATCGAACTGGGGACCTTCTGCGTGTTAGGCAGACGTGATAACCGCTACACCACGGAAACCGCCTTACATGTAACGACAGTTAGACAGTTAGTAAAGGACTTTGGAAGACATAAAATATATATATATATATATATATATATGTATATATTGTATTTTTAAGATAATATTGTGCTGTTAAATTTGCATATGTATATATATATATATATATATAGCAAATTTAACACCACAATATTATCTTCAAAATACAATATAAAAATATACAAGTATATTGGCGGAAACAGTTATCTTTTTAGTGTTCTATAACTAGCAGTACTATATATATATATATATATATATATATATATATATATATATATATATATATATATATTTGTTGTATAAAACTAGCAGTAACCTATGGTTTCACACGTTATTTTCAAAATGGATGGCCGTAGTAGCCTTCTTTTGATGTTATATGATGGAGTCTTCTGATATTTTTCAAAAAGAAGTAGACATACGTATTAAGTACATAGTATTTCAGTATCCATGGTTGAGAGTCTATTTTATGTTTTGTTGTATGAAACATATCTACATGTAAATCTCACAATCCTAATTTGTTAAAAAATCATCAACTTCCGTATGTTTTAATTCATTTAGGTGTTTCCTGTTCCACAGTTGAATTTGTGTTGTGGCCCGATAAAAAAAAATATACCAACGAAAAACAAATTCGATCAAAAAATGTCTAAACTTTCTGTGTAAATGATTTCAAGCCCCATAGTTGATGTTTGTTTTCGTCCCGATGGAGAATATATAAATAAATATATGGATAAATATATGTATATATATATGTATATATATATATATATATATATATATATATATATATATATATATATATACGACTTAAAATTTACTGAGGTCAAAAAGTTTCGGTTCCAGCCGTTCAAGTTTTCTTCCGACCTAATTTAATTTTGTTTGGTTCCACAGTTGATGTTGCCTTGATGACTTGATAAATAAAATATATTCGTATCTTGGTTTTCAAGACACAATTGAGTCAAAAAACATGTACTACCAGCCCTTGTAATCTACTTCCGGTCTAAGATATTTCAAGTGTCATAGTTAGAGTTTGCTTTTGGTTCCAATGAAGAATAGGCCTATATATGTATGTCCAACAACACATAAAATAAAAACATATCATTGTGTTATTTTCTGTAATGTTAACAAAATGGCGTCTGTTGAAAATGTTTAAAGTCGAATAAAAAATAAAAAAAATAGTTATAAAAACTTTACACGATACCAACCATTTGAGCAATTTTATTGAAATTCCAGCGGTACTTTTTCCAACGAAATCAGTCAACGCATAAGCGTACACGACCACTCTAAAGATTCACTTGCACAAGCCAGGAGCAACAAACCACTGAGACGTTTCGTTTGGCGCTCACGGTTATTTGTTTTTATTTTAGATTTATCTATTCAAACCTATGTGCCAAATTTGGTTTCTTCGTTTAACTAGTTCTAGAGATATTATTTTTTTTAAGAATACAAAATGACTAGTGACTAAACGACACGTTCATTGACTTATATTTACAGGATCTTTTTTGCTTGAAATGAAGAATACTAACATCCGCAGAAATTTGTGACACCCTCTTGTGAACACCCTGTTATACAGAAATATCTTTTAGTATGTGGTAGGACTAAAACGCTTACTTTGGCCAAAAAGGTCTACTGCCCCAGCTCTTGCAATCTACTTTCGGTCTAAGATATTTTAGCACTGTAGTATAGTTTACCACGTTGTATGAATAAATTAAAATATGCAAACACTTAGGACTGAGTCTAATGTATTTACGGTGTCAAATTTGAGGTTAATTTATTGTACCGATCAAAATAATATAATAATACTCTTTATTGCATTAACAATTGTTACAATTGCATTGCATGCGTCATAAAATGGAATTTAAGTTGAAACTTAAATTCAAACTTTAAAATAGAATCATCATAAATTGTTAGGCCTATTCTTTATAAAAACACAGTATGTCATAAAGATGTCATTCGATCTTTATTTATCTATATCAGAACCGGGTTATGTGTTAATACTCTTGAATAACTTCATTAATTTCTAATGTTTTCATCCCAGCAGCCCATTATGAACTCATCAACAGAGTAAAATGCCTTTGACACCAGGAAGTGTTTTAGTCGAGCTTTAAATTGACTGGGATCGTATATACATATTTAGATCTCGGAAACTTACTTCATTCAAAAGGGCCTACTTCCGGTTCTTGTAATCATCTTGCGGTCTAAGATATTTCCAGTTGGGTTTGCGTTATTGTCCCGATGAGGAAAATATACATGCATACTTAGGACTGAGATGCCTATTATGGTAAAACAAAACATTACGCCCGATATAAGGAGTAAACCATTATTAAGTTAATGCAACATTTCAAAATAATCGTATATAAATTTGCGTTGTAGAAGTCTTGATGTCTTTCGGGCTTTCAGTTCTGGGAAAAAACTGAGGCATGTTAGTGTCCTCTGTTATTTTTTAAGCCACTGTATAGTTGCCATATCACAATGTCAAGTTTTGATCACTTGACGTGCAAATATTCACAGGTTTGTTCATTAAAATTGGTTATATAACAGTATTTCCAAAATACACTATAAACAAAGAATTTTCTATGCATTGGATGTACGAGGGTCGTCCACAAAGTAACCTCCGTTTTGAAATAAAAAATAAACCAGTTGAGATACAAAAAGTTTATTATATAAATGTTAAACTACAGCTTTTCTCTACTTTTCTACATATTCACCATACAAATTCAAGCACTTATCATATCTTTTAACAGTTTTTGAAATTCCGTCTTTAAAAAAATCTGCCGCCTGAGAACGTAGCCAACCTGTCACAGCGTTTTGAAGCTCTTCATCACTCGCAAACCTCTGAGATGCAAGCCACCGCTTCATGTACGGGAAAAGATAGAAATCACTGGGAGCCAGGTCCGGGCTGAAGGGGGGAGTGGCTCAAAAACGTCCCATTTGAACTTTTCCAAAAGTTCTGTTGTTCTTTGAGCTGTATGAAGACAGGGGGTTGTCATGGACAAACACAACACCAGATGTCAGATGACCATGACGCTTGTTTTGAATCGCTCGTCGTAGCCATTTTAAGGTTTCACAGTAAAAGGTTTCAGGAAAATGATCCGAAAATTCCGAGATTGTGAAGCGACGGTTCTTGCGAATTTTCTCATCCACTTTGTTCACCAAATCATCACTGACGAGAGATGGCCTACCACTCCGGTCTTCATTGTGAACGTTCGTTCTTCCATTTTTAAATAAACGAACCCATTGACGGACTCACAATGTTTGGGCCATACACTGCACTCATTTCACGATGAATTTTAGCTGCTGTGTAACTTTTCGACCACAGAAATCTTATTACACCACCACGAACTTCACACTTGGCGGGATTTTCTATCACGGCGCTCATGTTTTTGCGTTGTAACAAAACAACGCGCGATCGTGCGATGCTCTCCCTTGCACAGCTAGAAGCGTACTGAACGGCTGCGCACACCGACGAGCTCCTCCCGTTTGTGTTCAATGGGGTGATCGTGACAGGCGGAGAGAAAGAGTGGGGGCAGAGCCGAGCAGTACCGATAAATCCCGAACATTCCTGACAAACCCTGTACATGCGGCTGATAGCGACCTCAGTTCGGAACGGTTCTGATTTCTATTATCTTACGAATTAATGAGTCGTTTTATATCCGAATTAATGAGTCGTTTTATATCCGAACATATCTGCAAAACATAGAAATTATATCGAATTAATTATATTAATATTGAACTTTCTTTATAATTCCAAAGATACTTTACAAAATGTGAGATGGTGCACAACGAATAAAATGTCATAATCTAGAATAGAATAGAAAAATTATTTATTTTCTTGAAAATATGTACAATAGTAAAATTATATAAACATCATTTATACCTTAAGCACAAACACAAACATTGCTCCTTAGTTGTAGACACAATTGACATGAGAATAAAAATAAAACAATGTTACTTTTTATTAAAGAAATATGAACATGTCTTTTTTTATTTTAATACAGCTAGGGTACATCAATAAACAAAATTCAAGAAAACAAAATAGGACCTCAAAAGGCAAGGAACTGCCTGTGTAGAGGCTCCAACTTTCTTAGAAAAACAAAAGAAAACAACAGTCAAGCAAATGAAATTAACAAATAAATTCAAATACGATAAATCTACCCATTTAAACTAAGCTTTAATAAAACAAATTTGAATAAAAAACACATTATATAATTTTCAAAGTCTAAAGCTAATTCAGTATACATAAAATGCCATAAATATAAATTATAACCATATCCAGTTATCTTTTTGTGATATTGGAATATATTCAAATTAATAGGACAAAAGCAACATATTATAATGTGGAGTCCTTAATTTGTAGTAAAAAACAGACCAGTTTAGTTTCATATATTTACTCTTAAATAACGAATGATCGACTTGCTTACCTACATTGTAGTCACTAATGACTACTAGACCACTTTAGGTGGTCAACTATAAAAAACACGTTTTGATTAACATTTAATTTTTTGTATGCCATGCACTCTTAGATTTTTGGTAGAATTGTCTACCATAGTTAGACAATCTTTGTAGAAACTTATCGAAAAGTTTAACAATAAAAGCGAATGAAACAAAATATTTTTAATAGTATAATCGGCAAACTAAATTGGCATTATTCGCCCGTCTCTGTCGCTCGAAGCCTTGATTAAGAAGTATCTATAATCGAGGCTCGAAGCAAGGGGAGTGTGCGAAAGGGCTTTTATTGTATTTCTCAAGCCTTACTTGTTTGTGCATTGACTCTTCATACCAGGCGCAAGCTTTGTGTTGTCTGTCTGTCAGCTGCTGTAGATAAAATATAAAATCAAATAAACACGAAATTGAACTAAGAGCTTGCGTCGACAACGAATATGATTTCAGCTTAACACATTCAAGTTGAAATTTGCCCCGAATGTTTTTACCACTGTGGGTGTTACAAGCCCCAACACCCCTCTATTTGGACTAAATTTAAGATAATTTTGTTAGTAATTTTTGTAGATTCAAAATTTGTCTATAGATTATTAATATCATTCCATAATTTACTAAAATCAACTATTCCACAAACATGATATACATTTCTCTGTAAAATGTTTTCGCTCCCTGAAATTTGCTGAAATTGGCTATAGCCATTTAAGCCTATATGTCCATCCAGCTATATGCCTAAACTACAAAATAAACCAGCTAAATGAAAATGTGGTTCCTGTTATTGTAACTCTAGTGGTTACTCTGTGGTTATTTAAAACTCTGGTATTTATACGTTTTAATCTGAAAGCAATTTCATCTTTACAGTACCCATTACAAAATCAATTTCTCCAACTTACCTTTGGAAGTTATTGGCCGTAGATTAACATTACATTTAATGAGAAACACTTCAAATTATTTAGTTTAAATATATATATATATATATATATATATATATATATATATATATATATATATATATATGATAAACTAGTGATAAGTCAAGCCAGCGTTTCTACGCCAGGTGCAGGGTTGCAGTATTGGTTGACTCATATCTCCTTTCTGTGGCATGTCCTTTGATATCTTATCGTATTTTCTTTTGAGAACTTTAGTATTTGAAACACTTTGTTTAAGTATTCATATTTTAATAACCTCAAATTATTACGATCAAGTTTTAACTTATAGCAATAGCAATATATTTCTCTGTCTGTTTGTTGGATATATAGAGAATGAGAAATAAGCTATAGACTTGAAATTGTGCATGCAACTTCGACCAAGCCTGATAAGTGTCATTTTGTGTCGTCTGGCGTACGCGATTATAATGCTGATCTGATCTATAGTACATGGAAATTATCGAATAATTTCTAACTAATAGTAATGTAACCTACAAATTATATTTATTTGATTAAGGCAGTTGGAAAATGCAATGAACCAAATATAATGTTACGAAACAATTTTATTGGTTTACATTTTAATACGAAAGATGCAATTAAAAAAACTCAACATAATTGTTGATTTTGTGTTTGGAGACCCTGAAGATAAATTCTTTAACTACTATGCTAAGTAGGGCTCTTTTTAATCCTCCTGGATGTTTAATCCACCCTCGAATGTTTTATAGCTACGCCACTGAATGTAACGAAGTTACTTTGTTACATTAGACTTCCTTACGTCTTTTTTGGTATTTCGATACTCCGTTGTATTGGTTTATTTGTATGTAGACAAGAGTAATTGCCTGCCATTAATTACGTTGTAAAATAAATTTAATTGCGCTGCATCCTGCAGCATCCAGCTTTGAAAATGTAATATATATATATTACATTTATACATATACATACATATACATATTACACCACCAGGCTCTATTAAATTCAGAGGAGTACAGAGCGAGAACGCGCGGACTGCTTATTCCACTATTCTAATACGCGGGCTATCTCTAGTTGGCAGGAGGGGCCCCTCCATCCCCACTTTTTCTCTCCGCCTGTCACGATCACCCCATTGAAAACAAACGGGAGGAGCTCGTATGTCAGAATGGCGGCGCTACCCCCACTACTTATCGCGCCACGCCCAAACGGCGGTTACTTTATGGACGACCCTCGTATTTGATTCATCGTTTACACAGTCTGGAAGAAAAGTTATAGGATAACTTTGCTTGTGTTATCTGCATTTCACTGATCAAGCACTGTGTACTTAATGTTTAATAAAATTAAAATATTAACAAATGATTCAGCCTCTTTGACGAACTTGAGCTTGACCATCAAAGAAGGTTTAAAAGTATTAACAGGTGTTTAATATAAGTCAAATTTGTATTGTGAACTATTTATATTATCATTATTTATCAGAATTCTAAATTATTCCGGAAAATGTTTCCGAACATTCTATTTCTATATATGCCTTCCTTGGACTTCAAAGAATAAAAAAAAAGAACTAGCCAAACTTGTCCAGCCGTTCTTGAGTTTAGCGATTTGCAACACATTTAGTGCTTAATTTGTATTTATTAGATTTGGTATTAACCGAAGGGAAAGCTCTTACGCTCTATATATGCCTTTTGTGGATTTGAATTACAGGGCAATAGCCCCACAGAATCCCAAATTTTCAATATTAATCTTGTGAGGGTTTTTTTATTTTATCTTTAAACAGCTGATTACTAAAACACACGTGTTGCTCAGATAGCTATTCTCAATCCACTACGCAACTTAATATCAGCTAATTGGTTAGAGCATTCGCTATTTAACATTGCAGTGTAAATAAATATCCAATGAAATAAAACTCGTAAAGAATCTGTATTTATCAAATAATATATGAACAGCATTATGAAAAAAAAGTTACTTAGAAAGTTTTATTTATAAAAAGATGAGACATTAAAAATGTACAATTATACAAATATACTAATACAAACAAAATCAAATATGAATACTTGTTTTAAGGGGATTCGCCACTGAAAACATACTTTTTTTTAATACACAATAAAAATAGCTTAACCATTTTTTTCTAGTGTGTAGTAGGCTAACAAAAAATACAAAAATATAAAACGGCCAAATAGTTGTCACATACAGCCTACAGCGAAAAAAACGGGGGGTTTTCGCATTTTTCAGACCATATTTAAAATTGATATATCTAAGAAACTATCCAACATATTGCACTACTCATGGTCTAATTTTGAAGATATGGATCTAATATAAATATTTAGGTAGATTTATCATGTTTAGTCGTTTTAATAAAATAATTTAGTAAACTTTAGACTTTTAAAGAAAAAAAAAAAACATGCATATATATAAAATTATGTTTATATTCATCATATATACCTAAAAATCTAATTCTACCTAAATATTTAGAAAAAGATCTACTTAATATGTGGTAAAAATATGAACTATCTATCTCAATTAGTTCCCAAGATATATCGATTTTTGTCTGAAAATTTATCGAAATTCAAACTTTCGGAAAACTGCGATAGAAAGTAAACGTAGGTTCAACACTAATATATCACGTATATTTTTTTAGTTTATGGTTCTGAAATAAATTTACACAATATATTAGGTTAAAATGTTGTATTATACATCAATATTAGGTCATATTATTATGTCAGTGTTCAATAAAATATACATATATATACATTGTAAAATAAAACAGAGTTCGTTTCAAAAGTCACCGGCACCATATGTTTTCCCCTCCGCTTCTATTTTCCTGGTTTCTTCCTCAAGCTGTGCATGTCTCAACTTCCTTCTGTACTCATCTTTTTCATCTTTTTGCGTTTCTGTGCCAGTGCTAGACTTCTATTGTCGAAGCGCTTGGCAATCTTGGCAGCGTTTTTTCCAGGGCTAAGACCAATTGACATTTGAAAATCAGATATTGCTTGCCTATAGCCTGTATTATACTGGCATACTGCTTCACACACTTGCATCTCTAGTTTTCTTCGAGATGCGAAGGTATTTTTTGGGCATTTTGTCCAAATTATGCCATGCAAAGCCTCGTTGGCGTTTTGTGTTTTTGCGGACACGCACCTGGTGAGTAACGCGTCACTAGCAAGGCGCTGGTATAGTGGTAGAATTTTGGCAACCACTCTCTCAGTCAACGGGGTTTTCACATTATCCTTGTGAAGGCCAGGTACTTCACTTTTGGCAATGCCCGGTTGTAAAAACACCAGGATTCATTTCCCTCCGGGCACTTTTGGTGATTCGGTTTATCGTTAGTTGAGGGGCAATGGGACAGAGTTGCAAGGACAGCATTTTTAATTTTTTTTTACATGGCCTAAATTGGTTTGAATGGCATTTCTGTAGTAGGTAGTCAGTTTGTTTATAGTTGTTAATTTCAAACTACCATATGATTTCCCTCCCAAGGTTTTGCCCTTTCCGGTGTTTTCCGAAACAATTTTTCGGAGGCCGGTTCCAAGGCGCTTGGCTATACGGTTGAAACATTCTTCCTTTTCAATTGGAGTTTCATAAAGATTTAGATTTGTAAGGTGGCTAAACGTTTTAGAGTCACTATCTGACACTAGTGTTGTATAACGGAATCCGTGTTTCTCCGATCTTTTCCATATCCGCTCCGCGGCCTCAGTTTCCATATCGTCAGTCTTTGTCTTTGTCATAGACGGCGAAGACCCATCAAAGTTTTTTTGGCAATTAGGATTGTGCCTTTCAAACCAAGCTTGAAATCCATCTGTTCCTGAACCCAGCTTCCTTTTCATTTTATCACAAACCCTGCAGTATTTTGATAAAACTTCATAGTCCACTACTAGACCGGTTATCACATCGATACAACAGTCGAGACCATTTTTAGAGGTGAACCCTCGCTTCTGCCAGCTCCCATCGAAACTAACGGAAATATTTATTGGGCCATGGTCATCTAAATTAGTATTGTTTATGATAGAATAAGCTTTTCTTACTTCTGTCCTTGCTTTTTCCAAGGATTCGTTTGCCATCTTGATGTATTGTTTTTCAATTTGTCTCATATGTTGATAATATGCGTTACAGCTCATAGGCTTCATATTCATTGACATACTGAATGCCTCTAATCCCCTAGGACGTTTTCCTACGCTACTAAAGGTTTTTACAACCCTTCGGTTTACATCGTACGACAAGCGTGAAGTCGCGCCCTCATGTTCAACTGTTTTGTTAGAAGTTTCAAAATTATTTTTGTAATTGCATTCTTGACACCATATGTTGAAAGCATGTGCATATCCCTTTGAAGGCATTTGAAGGACTTGAAGGTTCCCTGCACACTCAGGACAAGGAAATTTTTCCATAAAATTTGATAGTTTGTTTCCATCTACAAAAATATAGTTAGGCGCATTGTCGTCAAATGTGACTTCTGTTTTATAGCTATTGTAAAGCGCGAAGCCAGTAAGTTTATCAGGAACTTCATTATCATTATTAGAACATGAGGTAACTGGTTCAGATGTACTTGGTACAGTAACATCATCATTAGGTAGTAAACATAACCCCACCTTCATCATGGATACCTGTGTCTGTATCAATACTTACAAGACTTGCAGGTTGCACCTCATACCGCTTTGCAATATTGTCCTTATTTCTTCTAGCAACATTTTTTTTTGTATTCTTGTCTCTTCCCATATTTTATGGCATAAAACTGAACTAAACTTCACTCAAAAGAAACAGCCTGAAACTCAACAGTAGAATGACAGATGACAGAACACAAATTGTTTTGTTTTTATTCTATTACTACTACTTCTTCTTCTTCAGCATAGAGTAATGAAAATAAAACAGTACAATATGTGTATTAAGTACAGCCATGAAACTTAAAAACATATTACGAAAAATCTCACTATCTTCCGGAAGAATATCATAAGAAACAACTAAATTATCCTCTTACTCGAAAATAGTTACTATATTACGAAATTGTCTTGAAACATAAAAGAACTTTAATTTCTTTGTGTGCCACGCTGTTGTTACTACTGCCATCCTCTTAAATATAACTAACATTGACGTTACCTTTTTAAACTTGTAAATTGATGTAAATGTTACATTAATTTTAATACATATCCCAATTATGGATTTCTAATTTATGATATAGGTCAATTCTGCTGTTAAATTTGTTAATTTATTTAGTAATACTACAGCGTTCCAAAAACCTTTAACTAGCTGTTTTAACATTCAATGCCTGTAAGGCGTCGAGGGACGGTAAAAATATTCGTGAACTGGGGCATTTTAACGCATATAAAGCTTAGTTGTTGCTTCATATAACAACATGATATATTGTTAGTTAAAACAGTAACATTCTTAATGTAATAATATCGTATTGACAGCATTATTAAAATTACATTTACTACGTAGGTCTTTCATTTATTAATTACTAAATTGTATTTACCAGTAATAGAGTGTAAAGTTTTAAAAGGCTTATTGTACTCTCTCACTTTTAATTTGTGTAAGGCGGTTTCCGTGGTGTAGCGGTTATCACGTCTGCCTAACACGCAGAAGGTCCCCAGTTCGATCCTGGGCGGAAACAGTTATATTTTTAATATTCGATATCAAACTGCCGTTTCTAACTAATAATCAAACTGTTACTAAATATCTCGCAGTATCAGAGATAATCGTTTTAGATTAACAATATTCTTCGTTTTTTTCATGCAAGCATTCAGATTAAAGCCTTAGTTTGTAAAAAGGTTTTTCTGGTTTCATTACAGTTTTTTTTATACTAACTTGAATGCTCTGTAATGGAAAAAGTACTGAAACCTGAGATCTCGCCTTTAACCTGGGCATTGTAGCCAATTCTTCTAAGCAATGGAAAAAATGTTTCAAAAGTTCAATACGTTTATGTAAAATTCTGATGTTAAAGAAGAAACTGAGAGTCTTATTAAATTTTCTGTATCATGAAAACTATAAATTTATAAGTGAGTGTAAAGTTTACAAAAATGCCATAAAAACATTATTCGCAACTAATAACAATGTACTTTTTGCTTGCTAATCTTAAACAAGAAGGAGAATCAATAGATCTCTATTTACAAACGCTTAATTCTCTTAGTAAGGAGTGTAAATATAAAATCATCGATGTTAAAACCTATGCTGATGAGTTAATCAGAAATGTCTTGATTAGTGGTTTAAATTAATCTCAAATCAGATAACGTATTCTAGAACACATCTTAACCTTGAAAAGTATATATATATATAAGTTCATTCCTTAGAGTCAGCTCCAAAACATGCGATAAGCGTTCATCCATGATTTCATGCGTACCTCAATCATTTGTCACAATGCTGATAGTACTTTACAGATTCCGAAGTTACTACTACTACCGAGCTCAGAAATACATTTCTACTACTGCTGATGTATCAGCATACAGATTGTAATAGAAGTGTTATTTTTGTGGAGGAACAAAACACATTTTAAGAGATAGATGACCTGTAAAATATGCTATTTGTAATGTTTGTTCGAAAACTTGATAACGTTAACAGTTTGATAAAATCCACTTCACAGTTTGAAAGACTGTATATTGAATTTGAAGGACAACTATCATCGTTAAGCAGAAATCGTAAATATTTTTGACGAGTTCTCCAGCTTCCCATTCTCTTACCCATGCAAAGAGGCGGCAAATACGAACGTCTAGTTGATAAAGTTGAATAAGAACAAGCAAACCCACAATACGCACTATTTCGGTATCCAACGGTTGTCGGAGAGAATATACCGTGTCACTAAGACACCCAGAGGTGATAAAAGCCTAATGGTGGCAGACTTCTCCATTTGGTTGGATGAACAAGAGACGGAGCATGAACATTAAGACGCACCACAAGCTAATAGAAGATTCGTCAAAAAACACTGAAGCTGAAACTGAACAATTTAATGAAGAAAATAATATAGTTTCTCCTTGAAGAGGATCAAGAATAAGATGGATTCCCGAATGTTTCAACGACTACCTCCTAAGTTCAGTAGGGGAGAAATTATAATTCACTCTTATAAAAACAAAATTAGATCATTTGTAAAAAAAAAAAAAACATTAAGTAATTTTGTATACGTTGTGATTTTTTAGATGAACTAGTTGAATGTTGTTGATTGGGCCCTAATTTGTAAAAAGATTTTATAGGTTTAATTACACACAGATGTTAAATTAAGAATATTTTAAATTGGAGTTTTAAAAATTATGATTGATTTGCTAGGACAAATACCTAATCCATAATATTCCAATAGATACTATGTCCTGTTACGTGGGACTGCATGTTGCAAAAAAGTAGTTAATTATAATGGAACAACTTGAAAGACGTTATAAATTTATCTGGAAGAAAATTGTTAATGTAAAATTTAAGTGATTTTGTTATGTTTATCTAAAAAGCTAAAAGATAACTGTTTCCGCCCAGGATCGAACTGGGGACCTTCTGCGTGTTAGGCAGACGTGATAACCGCTACACCACGGAAACCGCCTTGCAAGAGGAGAAAGTAAGACAGTACAACAAGCCTTTTACAAGCCTACACTCTATCATTGGTAAATATAACTTTAGTACTTAATAAATGTGAAAGACCTACAAAAAAATGTAATTTTAATATTGTTGTTAATATGATATTATTACATTACGAATTTTACTGTTGTGACTAACAGTATAATGTTGTTTTATAAAACAACAACTAACCTTTATATGCGTAAAAAATGTAAATACCCCTATTCAAAGGGCCATAGTCAGACTCTAAAGTGGGATCAAACCGAATTTGACTGTTCTGCTTCGACATTACACTTTAAGAATGCAAGGGAACACTCAATGTAGTAATGCTAAATTTTATGCCGATTAAAATTTAGAGAGATTTAAATGTACCGACCCGTTGTCGCCGTAATTTATTGAGAGCACTCTTGACATTGTTTTTGACATATGTCCGTGTTGCCCACAGATTTTTTGTTGTCCAGCTACGGCGGGATCTTAAAGATATACTTCAGAGCTAGCAAAATAAAGGTTTAAAAATAGCAAAGTTAGAATTGTAGCCAGAAATAATGTTGGCTTAACCGAATTATCCAAGAAGGTAAAAAAACACTAAAGGATGGCTGATGTAAACTTTACTGAAGAAATTACTCAAAAAGTCGCGCTGCAAGAACTCTTTATAAAAGAAATATTTTCTATAACATCTAGTAGTCATAAGGCCACATCTAGGTAATTGAAGGGACGAATTTGAGATTTAAATAATTTCTTTAGGTTTTCTCAATACTTTTAGTTTGTAGGAGACGACTAAAGAAGACACATAAACAAAACTTAGTGGGATAGTTCTAAAGTACGCAAAACGAATTAGCAGATAAAATAGTCTTTAATTCAAAATCTTAGATGTTTGTTTACTATAAACATTGGAAAAGTTCCTTTTCTAAAAAAAAGGCAGTCACAGAGTTAGTCATTCCTAGAGTTTCTTGCTATAGTGTATCAGACTGATAATGCATATCAATATGGGTGATGCCATCCTTGACTTCACAAGAAAAGTAAGAAAAAGATCTGCAAGCTGCTTATGAATATTCGATATAATTAAATACCTATGTACAGCTGTTTTGTTTTGAGAGGTAATCCAGTATAACTATACTTAATTTGTAAGGTGAATATTTATATCACACTAACCACTCATAAGAAGGATTACGTTCTGTGATAATTTTGAATTACCACTTTTGTGGTTTTACAAAATGTCTTACAAACATGCAGTTTAAAAAAAAAAAAAAAAAAAAAAAAAAAACATCAGTTAAAATTGTGGCCTTTTTAGAAGGTTCTAGGGCCATTTCTGTCGGCATTTTCAAACAATAGTAGTATATAGTAGAGACAGAATGAGGTAGAACTACCTAAATTTCCTTTGATGCTCTCTTTAAAATGTTTGGCTCCAGAATGTTTATAATAGAGAGTGCTATACAATATATTCCTGGAGTAACAACATAAACTCTCCAGATAATTTTGTAAGCCAAAGCAAAAAATCCGCAATGGTTTGAAGAAACGGGTTGAAATTTTGCGAAAAAAATTTACATACCAATTAACAAAAACCTTTCGATATATTTAATAGAGGCAGAAACTATTAAAAAGTCCATTCAAGCCCTCTAAAACTTTTGGAGTTAGTAATTGGCTGAGCGTTAGCGAAGCCTATCACTCGAGGAAACTGGAATAATTTCATTTCTCTCTACCCTTATTTTGAAAAAGAACTGACCTATAGACTCAAAATTGATCTTTTCTATATGAGGAACACTGAGTTCCATGATGGTGCATGTCACTCCGTGTGACTTAGCATTAATGAAATTTTTATATAGGTCTTACGGGTAACCATGATGGCTAGGATAAAATAGTAGAACAAGCATAAATTTATAAGCAAACTCATTACACTCGTAATACATTTTCACGTCTAAAATATTAACACATGTAGCCTAACTATCCCAACACAACACGTGTCGCATAAAATACTTCGCTGAGGTTTAATGCAACAATATTTCATGTATATAGCTCATTTTACTAGAGTGACAAAAAGAAGGAATATAATATGGAAAAGAAATTTTAACCCCTCCCCCCTCCCCCGGAAAGCAAATTTATAATTGTGTCTGTTTGGCTTGAAAAAGGTATTATGGTCCAGAAGAATTTATTTCCGGGCTAAGTATATTTACGGTGTTATAGTATAATTTTCATTGGTGCCTTGATCAAGAAAAAAAGCTAAGGTTTAAAAAGTCTACTTGGGTCACAAAACAACCCTGCCATTGTTGTTACACTTGTTACATCCTGCCATTGTAATGTACTTCCGGTATAATTTATTTCCGGTACCGTTAGCCTGTTGAATGCATGAATGCATGATACATATGTGTTATATGCCACTTTTCTAGGATAACGAGAAGTTGAAAAACAATGTACTGTATAGTTTCGTCTAGGTTCAAAGTTATAGTTCTTTGACTATGATAATTTTTTAGCCTATTGAAACCCTATGGGTAGTTAATCTCCATACAGATGTTTTGTTTTCTTTGCAAGCCATAAGGCATACGTGTGTCAATCGGAAAAAACATATCCTTCTAGGGGTTTCAACTCTATTTCATCCCCTATATTGAGGTGCATGAAAAATATTTTCTTTTTCTGTTGAGGCCATGAGGAAAATGTAGGTTAAATTTCGTCGTACGACATTCGGAAGTAAGAAACAAAATATAGTTCTTCTAGATGTTGCAACCAACTTTAACCTTTATGAGTGATTGATCTTTATGAAAATGCTTTAGTTTTTCTATTTAAGTCATGAGGATTCCGTGAGCCAAATCTCACTTTTCTCTGATATCGTGAAGTTGAAGAATAAGTTAGTGAATAGATTTTAATTTTGAACAATACATTCATATATTGAAGTATAGCAGTAACAAAACAGATAATAAAGATACATAAAATGTTAATTACCTCGTCCAAAAAACTTACTGGAAACACGTTTTGAGAACTTAAATGATAACAAAACGAATAATTAAGACAACGTATCCAACTCGTTCCAGATTAATCTACGAGGACTACACTGCTTGTCAGGCCATTGATGTTCGGCTCTGTAGCTTAAGGACAAATGTTTCAATCAGGATTCATTACGGTCCTGATTGAATTGTTAGCCAAATTGTTGCGGTAATTGTTAGCCAAATACCACATCCTGTTGCAGGAGATTTACGGGAAACGTGATTTGATTTCCCTCTGACATCCGGTGACCTGTGAAGAGGTTCTTGCAGTTAAATTTTCTTTTGCAACTGAACTTGACTATGTCCCTAAAGAGTGAAAATCAAATCCTGGATCTGTTTGCTTCCTTTATTCAACCTTGTTTGTGATCCTGGTGGATTCCCTAATAGCATTTTGGTTAGTACGACTATTTTTCAAGGAGTCAAAACAGGCGTGCGATGCATGCCGAGTGCCGATCGTCACGCAGTGCAAAGCATGGCATGCGTCTAGAGTCCTAGTGCTATGCACGAAACTGAGTAGAATGCCAATAAGTAAATAAAAATGATTAGCAGCTCTCTTAATAAATTCTACATGTAACATCCTCGATGACGAGAAAAGAATAACTGTTGCCAACATTTGTTTTT
>NW_025781480.1:0-42546 GCF_021130785.1 Homalodisca vitripennis | reverse complement strand
TACCATGTTGGAGCACGATTCCAGGAAACATAAATAGCATCTGATTACTAATATTTAACTGCAAACTGTGGGTAATTCATTAATATAAACAATTGACAAACAAAACTTGAGATAACTGTCAATGTGCAGTGTAGCGGATATGGCGCGGCGGTTGTCGCCCAGGTAACCTAGTCAAGCAATGTAGAGCATGGCTGCTGCTTGAATGTGTGGACCGCTGAGCGATCCAGTCGTTCCATTCAATCCTCCGATCCAACTATTAGTGGAGGATTGGATATCGGGATTTACCATTGGTCCCTAGATTAAGTATCGGTATTAAGTAGGTAGATTAAGTATTATAAAATTTTACCTTTACATTTTACTATCTAATTTGGAAGTTGGGCCTCTGCATACTGGCGTAAAATCATAGAATCTTAAAAACAAGAATAGTTAATTTAAATTGTTGAAATATTTATCTCTTTAATATATCCATCTTAACACTCGGTTATGCTTATTTACTAAATATGCATCGTATGCATAATATTCAATTAGGCTCTTCAAGAAGTAAAATCAAACTGAAAATATTCAGAAAGGAATTTATAAGCTACTAAAAAAATATTTGGGAAGAAGTTAATAGACAAAATATTTGCGCATAAAAGTTTCAAGTCCGTGGATTCTGACAAAAGATTAAAGATAAACATAGGTAAAGCGTTATCCTATATTGATGATCTTGAAGGAAGAAAGAATGTGATATGTTATCTTTTATACAATTATTACAACTCTTAATGCATTAGCAATAACTAAACGCTTTTACTAATATCGTAATAATTAATACTCCTCGAACCTCCTTTCATCAAAACTATAGTATTTAAATAAAAATACTCATGATTGCTCTTTAATAAATAATTATTTTTTTTTTACAATTCGTCAAATCAAAGCTAGGCATACTTTATTATTTGGATGGGTGACCTAATAATGATAATAATGTTGTCGTGAAGCTCTTTGCTAATAAATTCAAAAGTAAACCATAGTCATTAAGTATTTTTTTAATTCGTAAATTCGTAAAGGCCCATCACTTGTTGATAAAAGTACACTTCCTTTAAAGTAGGTTAAAATACCTTTTTAAGTTTAATAATGAATTTTGATCGGAAATAAATTATTGGGCAAGAATGATAAATCACCCTTAATTAGCAATCTATTTAAAACATTTGTAAAAGTATATCGGAGTGTTTAAGTTTCTATACGTTTCCAAAGTCATACGTGAACATGTGTGTCATTAATCGTATAATACGCACAGAAAATATAATAGATTTAAATAATTTAATATCACAGCAATCAGTTAACCAGAAAGCTTACACGAAGTGAGCAGGCGTTGTTGTTTCTCAGATTATCACTGTGCACTTCCTGGAATTGCATTTGCTCATCAACACACAAGTTGACGTTTAACAATCACAGTTACTAATTACATGTTGTTGTGTGGGGTTTTGCTGACTGTCAATCGAACGTGTCAAAAATCTCTTCCAAGACACACCTAACAACTCCATTACACGCAATGTACTGTCAAACCTGTCTCAGTATCGCTTCTCAGTGATCAATCTTCACCTGACTCATTAACTTGCATATTTACGTTTAAAAATCACAAGCACTAATTACATTTTGTTGTGTGAGGTTTGCTGACTGTCAATCCAACGTGCAAAATCCCTTCCAGGACACACCTAACAGCTCTATTACACACAATGTACTGTCAAACCTGTCTCAGTATTGCTTCTCAGTGATCAAACTTCACCTGACTCATTAACTTGCATGTTCACGTTTAAAAATCACAGCACTAATTACATTTTGTTGTGTGGGGTTTGCTGACTGTCAATCCAACGTGCAAAATCCCTTCCAAGGACACACCTAACAGCTCTATTACACGCAATGTACTGTCAAACCTGTCTCAGTATTGATTCTCAAGTGATCAATCTTCACCTGACTCATCAACTTGCATGTTCACGTTTAACAATCACAGCACTAATTACATGTTGTTGTGTGGGGTTTGCTGACTGTCAATCGAACGTGCAAAATCTCTTCCAAGACACACCTAACAACTCCATTACACGCAATGTACTGTCAAACCTGTCTCAGTATCGCTTCTCAGTGATCAATCTTCAATCTGACTCATTAACTTGGCATGGTTCACGTTTAAAAATCACAGCACTAATTACATTTTGTTGTGTGGGGTTTGCTGACTGTCAATTCCAACGTGCAAAATCCCTTCCAGGACACACCTAACAGCTCTATTACACACAATGTACTGTCAAACCTGTCTCAGTATTGCTTCTCAGTGATCAAACTTCACCTGACTCATTAACTTGCATGTTCACATTTAAAAATCACAGCACTAATTACAATTTTGTTGTGTGGGGTTTGCTGACTGTCAATCCAACGATGCAAACTCTCTTCCACGACACACCTAACAGCTCTATTACACGCAATGTACTGTTCAAACCTGTCTCAGTATTGATTCTCAGTGATCAATCTTTACCTTACTCATCAACTTGCATGTTCACGTTTAGCAATCAAAACAATAATTACATGTTGTTGTCTGGGGTTTGCTGACTGTCAATCGCACGTGCAACATCCCTACCTAGACACACCTAACAAAATCCAATATAGTCAATGCCCTATCACACTTGTCTTAATATCGGTTCTTGGTGATCGTTACCTATGTTTCTTGTCTGATTATTATTAAAGCCTATCAATTCAGAGGCTTTAAAAAGTTTCGTCTCTGTCAATATGTATGTATGTTGCTGTTAGACAACTTCTGTCTGTCCATCAGATATCTTTACAACGGACTGACTTATACACTTGAAGTTTTGCATAAAAGTGTCATTACTATATAGGCAAACATCAGTTCGATGGTGGAAGCACGTTACTTCACAGGATTTGCTTTAGCGTTAGTGAACGTTTTTACATTTATGTTATGGATAATCATGAAGGCAACAATACAATTAGAAAAAAAATATTAAATACCATTGTATGACATTAATATGAAGCATAGTAACACATTTATATATACAGATTTGTCATTTTTCAATCTCAGTGAAGTTAGTCTTGTAGAGTGACGTACCGTACACACTGTTTAAGTTATAAAAAAATTAAAAATATTAAAAGTCACTAAGACTAATACGATGATACGCTTGTTATACGCTCGTACTTTTTCTCATTAAGTATTCGTGCTCATAATAAAAATACATGTAAAATTTTTAGTTAAAGCTTTTACAAAATTTTTATAAGAGATACACACAAGCTGCATGCACGGTGTACAGCCTATTATATTTATTTAGATGTACATTAATTGTACTGCTTAACCTTCATAAAACAATCTAAAGCACGTAATTGTTTTTTATTTGGAACTCCATTCTGTTTTAATAGATTTCTATCACGAATTTTAATGATTGATTAATATTTCGAAACAAATCCAAGGCATCCGTTGCAATATTAGAATCAAATCATATAAACTTCTGTTGTAAATATGTTCTGAACACATTTTTTCAAGACTTTTTTTAACTTTAAATTAATAATAAAAAATTGTATTAAAAATCCGTCATCATAAAACTTAATGGCCAAATATCAATCTTTCTATGGCAATTGATTATTCACAGTATTACTTTGAAGTGAACTATTAGACCTTGTCATGAAATTAGCCTTACGTCAGATTTTTTTAATTGTGTTTGTACTGTTAGCGCCGAACACAAATTAAATCTTCCCTATCATTAAAATCATATAGCACAGTTTTCCGCTCCAAATCAAAATTGTGAAGCTTATTTATGTCTTTTAAAAATGTTATCATAGCTCATCAGTATACTGAATAACAATGTTACAAAATACCAAAAGTTTACGTTTTACAAATAATAGTTTACACAAAATTATAGTAGTGTAGAATATTTTTTTAGAAAACCCAACGTAAATAAAACAAACTTACATAACATACATTTTGGTATTTTTATAGTAAAAAAGTTTTTTTCCCAAATTATTTCTGTTAAATACTTTAAAATAATCTCGTATATGGTGTATTTTAGTCATAATTATTTATTAAGGGTTTCCAAAGAAAATATTCCTTTACACTAATAGTCAAGGAATAATAAATCGTTAACTCGACAAATACCTTCACAAATATGCAATTTTCAATCGCACAACGGATGCAACATAAACCGTAAACGACGCAGGCGGCGCGGCGTGTACATTAGATATAGAAATGGCAGGAAGAGCGCGGAGAACCTACAATAGTTCAAGTTATTGCTGAAATATCTCAACAGTCCAGTGACTTTGGTTGCTCAAAGACATGCACCCGCACGAGTTGGTCAGGTAATAGGACTGCTAGATAGGTGTATTGGGATTGCTTCCGCTCTGTGATTTACCAGGGTATTCGTATTTATTTTTACGAAATAGTTCTTTCAAACAGAGGTTTTGATATACCCCCTACAGTCTAGGGAACGAAGGCCAATATCATTCTATAAATACACAACCAGTTAAACGTTAAAATCTGTAGAAAACATTCCAAGGGTTCCATAATTGGAGAATATATATATATATATATATATATATATATATATATATATATATATATATATATTTAAAAAAACCATCATACACATAAAAGCTTGTTATGTCAGCGTTATGGAATATATCGATTTTATATAGTTAGACAGTATTGATTTAAGTTTAATTTATATATTTTATGGACGATTTTAATTCTGTTTAGGGTATTAAAAATGTGTTCCGAGAAAAAAATACTTGAGATGTTTAACCATATTGATACCCTACCATTCACAATACTAAAACTATCTAGGCTGGCGATTGACTTCTTTGTTAGGGGAAATAGAGTATGGTATTCATGAAAAAATTATACTATATTAGCTTTTATTATGTTTATACTTGTATGATGCACAACTAATAAGATAAGATTTTTTATTGATTATTAGACATTACATGCAATAGGATCACGTCAGAATACTTATACTAACAGTAAAATAAACAATTTAAATTAAACACCTATCATAGAAGACGCAATAGTTTACATGTAAAAGTGCATTTATAATAATGTTTAGTGAGACAAAGGTGTACTATTTAGCAGAAAAAATACTCTAAAAAACTGATGTCAGATGAATAAAACTCTGATATGTCATAAAACGCACTTTCTACCAGCCACCTATAAATAATAACCGTTTTAAATTTTATTTAAATGTAACACTCCGAGCATTCAGAGGTAGTTTATTGAATAGATCTATTCCAACGGCCTCATATGAAGTGTGAATTTTAGAAAGTCTTGTGAAAGGTTTGCTGATCAGGTTAGCGCCTTGGGTATTGCGAATATGAATGTGCTAATTCAGTGTCAGTTTTTGAAAATTATTTTTGACATGGATCAAGCACTTAAAATGTAAAGATTGATAAACTGTTAAAATGGCCTTCTTTTTTTAAAAATTCGGCTTACAATGATCTTTGAAATTAGCATCCGCTATAACTCTCATGGCTTTTTTTGAGTCAATAAAAATTGTATCAATACCAGATGCATTGCCCCCACAAGAGCAGACCATAACTAATGATTGCTCTGAAACAGTTCAAAGTAAACCAACAGTGCAAAAAAATATATATAAGAAGCTACCTTTTTATTATGAATGGGCTATGATAGTGGACGGTTTTTAGATCAGTATATCTCCCGAAATACAAACTCCTTTTTACTACTAAACTGCTTTAAATTGCTTACTGCACAGGAGTATCCGGAAAGGTAAACTAGCAATAGGTTATTGTAATAAAACTTTTTATTTTTTAACGCACACACATAAATATTGGTTTTTAAACCCAAGTAACGAAATATAAATTCAAAAATATGAATGCCAACTCTATTTGAAAATATGCCATGCTATAACCAATTTACTGGATTGGAATCCCGCTTTCTTTGAAATACTTTAATCTCTGAGTGATGACGGTTGTAACGACAAGAAGTACCTTTTAGTACGTACTTTTTTACTTTTAATCCCAGTCAATAATTCAATTTAATTCATGTTTATATATTACTATTTTTTTAAGTTATGTAATATATTTTGAATATTTGGCTGTGATGCCAATTTCAGTGAACTACTAAGTACTTTTACTTTTTTTGGGAAGGCTACTGTAAATAATGTATTAAATAAAACATACAAATCTGAAAACCCCGTACTCCTAGTTTGATTTCTCAGTTAAATTTATCCATATAATTTATAATTTATAAAAATATTTATTTTTAACTTTTCAATTATGAGTTTTAGACCGTTATAAATTGATTTTATTCCGAATCATTCACCACCACCATAAATTATAAGGAAAATGTATTATTTATACTTATACTTTATCCTTTAAAATTGCCGCTATGGATACATGTGTATGGCGTTCATTTCCGTTTGCCGCTTTTTGTAAGCCTCGAGTTTAAGGGTGCTGCCTTCAATGTGTTTTTTTTTATGTCCAGAGCTTACCTATGTACTGTGTTTGTAGCGCATTGGAGCCCAGCTTGCATTTTCACAAGCAAACCTTACTGTTATGCACGCAGTTAAAATTCATCTATTTGGGAATTGTTTCCCAAAATTTAATTTCAAATTATGCGTAAAGTTAGTTTTGTTTGCGTTTTTTGGTAAATTTATTGCGAAAACAATCCATTATGTACATAGGACGAAAAATATATCCATTTGTGAAATTGAAAAATATATTATATAAAACGGAGGGAACATAACAAGTATGGAAATTGTTAAAACACAAAAATATACTTTTTAAAGCTTTAATACAAGGATTGGAAATTGAAAAATAAACTTTATTGTAGTAAAATTACTTTTAAACGCTATAAATATTTTTAAACAATAAATATAACTCTGTTAGCTTCAAAGTAAAAACATTTAATCAAACGCTTAAGACTTTAGTTTAAAATTTTCCTGAAGGTAAAAAAATTTAATTTCAGTCGTACGGTGTAAGTACTCGTAAGCATTTCGATTATTTTAGTTAAACAAATATAAAATAAATTTCGTTGTTGAAACAAATAATTATTTTTGACACACATAAAACTTATACATTTTGTTTCATGTGGCAGCTATTAATAATTTTTTTAGCATGCTAACCTCTTGAAGTATTGAGAATTGTACTTTATAACACAATTATCTATAAAATCTTAACTAAGCAGTTAGGTTTAATCTGTTTTAAATATCCAACAATATGAGTGCAAAACCGTTTAAACTAGAAATTGACCGAATATACTCCCAAGGAATATTTAAAAGTAACATCAAAATACACATTTATACCTGATATAATATCCTGATGCATAAATGAGAGTCGTTTCCTTATTACTGGTTTTACTATCAGTATGTCTCTATTTTTAATAATGTTCGCGGAATATTAGTACTTTATTTCAGTTAAAGTGATAAACATAATTTATTATTAATCAATTGAAAAAGTCAGTAGCTCTCATTTCGTCAAAGTTATGCTTATTAAATTTAAGTTTTAATACCCTATCACAAAATAAAAAAAAAATAACACGTTTAATTGTATTTTTTCTAACGTTATCAATTCTTACTCGAGGAAACGGACTGAAAGAAAAAGTCAGCTATGGTGAAACAAAAATGTTAATTTGCTGGTTACGAAATATACAGTCTCTATTGTAGCTTGAGAGCTAGGTTTTAGTTCTTTTAGTATATAATATGAGTTTAATAATAAAGATAAACACATATAGCCCATCATAGGCTATTGTATTAAAAATATGTTATTCAAAATTTACATATTTCATTACAATAAATGCATAGAATTACTTTTTTCCCCTTTAACTAATCACTAATATGATTCTGTGCTTATTTCCTTATATTTCCACTTTTTAAAGTGCCCCTATAATTTAATTATATTTGTTTTTCAATAATACAACATCTTTTTTCAACAATACAAGTTGTGAAGAATTGAATTGTTCTTACCTTGGCACACATGAGACTGAGCACGTATATGACGCAAGCAGCGAGACAGTGGGGTGCCGTAGAGTATCCCATGTTACACCATAACACTAACTCGCACACGTGGTCAGAGAGGGCGCCGCGCGGCGTCTTGTCGACAGGGGTGACGGGCGTACTGAGCGTGAGGCAGGCCGCGCACCGCCCCCGTCCCACAGCCCACTCTGCCCCGCCTGCCTAGCCACGGTGGCCTGCGCACCTCTTATCAGCGAGCTGTGGATCGTGTGTGTCCGGGGCCAAGCAGAGTTTCACCGAGGCTCCGGCAATTGCTTAGGATTTCAATCACGTCACATCGAGTTTATAGAAAAATCAGGTCTTTAATAATTCCATTTTCTACCACTATATAACAATAAATGTATGTTCTCATTATTACGCTGTGCAGCCATGCATGGCCTTGGTGGTTACATTGATAGGCCATTATCCGGGAAGTTTTATAGATAGTCGGATCGTCAATTTTGATTATAGAGCTGTGTTACATTAGTTGCCGTTTGAAAACCAAATTTATCTTTTTTCAAAGAAGCATTTTAAATCATAAAAATATAAAGTCAACGAAAAAAACTATTAGTAACGAAGAAGGCTATCAATGGGAATACTAAGCCCAGCTACGTTTACCCTTCTGACTTAGAGCTTAATTAAAGTCTAAAAATAAATAAGTAGAGATGTATGTGTCGGAGTATTGAAATTATAAAATGTTTTTTTATTTAGTTAAATCTCTACACAAGATGGGCAGAAAACGTGTTCTTTCGCTAAACCTAACACAAAATAGTAAAATTGGTATTAAGGACGAGCTAATAATTGGCATATTCATATATTCAAGTTCACATGAAAATTATTTTAAACAAAGCATTCAAACTTTATTCCAATCAATTATTAAATGTATTATTACAAATCGTAATTGTAGACAAAAATATAAAGATTTTTTTTCTTTTAGTGTTAGGTTTCCATATCAAATATTATAAACAATTTGAAAATAGGATTTACATGTAAGTAGGCCTATGAATTCGTTGTTGTACATGTTTTTCTGGATTGAAACAAACAACTTTCGTGTATTTTAGAAATTTATTTTGATGAAGATATATATTCTTCCAGAAATTAACATGTTACGAAGAAGAAGCAACTAAACTAGTGGCATATTATTTTTCTTGGAAAAGGACAAAGGATTTCCCCCCCTTTATAGAGTGGTCTACAATAAGATTTTTCTTGTCATATCTGCCATCCTTGCAGCTATAGGAATGTTAACGCGTAAAAATGGTCGTATGAACAATGGTAAACCCGTGTTTAGTAATGATTATGATTATTATTACCTATTTGCGCATATCATCTAACGCTGTTTTGTTTCAGCCAGTCCCGATGTTTAGTTCAGCCATTATCGCGAAAAAAAAACGCATGTGAGCAGTATAACTGTAATAGTGCTAATTATTCTTCACAATTACACGTTTAGTCTACAATTACATTTCTATTGTTGCTGAAGGGCAAGGATAAGGACATTTCCATTTACATCGGTAACGTCATTTGACTGTTAAAGGTATCTAAAAAAACAAATGTTAGTCAACATGAGTAAAGGCCAATAGTATAGGAATATACCTAAAGTATTCACATTTTACACGTTAACCAACATTCTCTACTCTCGTTGTTACCAAACAATCATGATGACAACATATGAAGTTACATAGGTAACGTCCGTAATGAATGTTAACTAGAAATAATTATCACCGAACATGAGCGAGACCAATAATGTAACGTGCTACCTACAGTGTTCACAAATACGCGTTATCCAACATTCTACTCTCGTTACCAAAGAGCTGGGATGTGGGCATATCTAGTTGCATTGGTAACGTTAGTAATGAATGTTAACTAGTAATAATTATCACCGAACATGAGCGAGGCCAATAATGTAACGTGCTACCTACAATGTTCACAAATACGCGTTATCCAACATTCTACTCTCGTTACCAAAGAGCTGGGATGTGGACATATCTAGTTGCATTGGTAACGTTAGTAATGAATGTTAACTAGTAATAATTATCAGCCAACATGAGCGAGACCAATAATGTAACGTGCTACCTACAGTGTTCACAAATACGCGTTATCCAACATTCTACTCTCGTTACCAAAGAGCTGGGATGTGGACATATCTAGTTACATTGGTAACGTCAGTAATGAATGCCCTTTTAGATCAAAGCTATTATGTTGTGCTTGTCCTTCATTTAGCTTTAGTACGCTAACCAGCATGTTCGTGATTGTTCACATAGTGGCTGGCCTTTGATAGCCTTGTCATAAAGTATTAATGGAGATTCTTTATCAGTAGAGAATTTATGCTTGCACCAGTCCTACGTGTCCAATTAGGTACATAACAAAAATTATGGATAGTTGAAATCACCCTAATCGCAAACCTCCAGAGAAATTTTTTTGATTTAGACCCTCAGGATACATAACTACTATAATTTGAAAATTAGACCACTATAATTAAATTTAACTTAGTAAAATGGAACAAAAGATAGAAAGTTTTAATATTTTCTTGGGATTTTACTACCTACGTCTATAGGAAGTATAAAAATAAGAGTGAAAATAAAATAAATATAACGAAAATGGCATGTTTATGTGTAAAATTATGCTGTAATATCATTAGTAGCACATAGGAAAAGTTACTTTTAAATTTAAACCGATTATGTATTTTGCTTTGAGATATAAATACCTCATGGGTTTATTCATGCATTTTTGTCCTCAGCAGTATGTTTAGCGAATGGCTTCGCCTAATCTTTACGAAGTACATCAAATCTGTGCCCTGTTATTCTGATTCTTATGTGAGTATATAATATATATATATATATATATATATATATATATATATATATATATATATATATTTATATATATTTATATATATATATATTATATATATATATATATATATATATATATATATTATATATATATATATATTGTTATAAAAAAGTATCATAAATTTGATAAATTACATTATTATAGAAAAAAATTAGTTTTCCTATTATTTGATTCAATGTAAAATATATAATTTTTTATGAAGATGGAATCATAAAAAGTGCTGCTTCCATATCTACTACTTTTATTTACAATATAATGTACATATATGCATAAGCTGTTTTAACTTAAGAGTGTGTTTGATATAAAGGATATAAATGTCTATCGTTAGTTATTTAGGCTACACACTTCGTTTCTGAATAGTTTTCAATCCATTATAATAAGACATTTTATTTAATTTTTCAGGGAAACTACTCTGCAAAATTGCTATTCCCTCGATAGATGTACATAACAGGTTTAGTTTTTTAAGAGATAATTTATGTAGGCTGCATGAATTATTATGGTGTCAGATCACTTACTAAGATTACATTCCCATAAGTTATGGAAGAGGAAGCGCTTATAATACCACAGCTATGACGAGAGCATCTGTCATGGCCATAACTGTTAACAGATTAACAAAGGTTATATCTGTCCAACCTTTGGCTGTTAAAGTATTCTGGTTGTCAGTTAATTTGGTGTAAATTCTCTTAGCCTATCTTACTGTGACTGCTGCGTTATAGTGATGGAGGGAGTTATCTGTTGGTATACCGGTATGTGATACAGTATTCAGGTTGTACAGTTATTTCGGCGTAAAATCTAGGGATGTTAGTCTTACGGGTGTTATAGATGATGGAGGAAGGAGCGCTATAATACCACATCTATGGCGAATTGATTTGGTTATAACCGTTAACAAGTCCACATAAGCCATAATATCTGTCAAGCCGTTGTCTGATACAGTTTTCAGGCTATACAGTTATTTCTGTGTAAAATCTAGGGATGACAGTCTTACTGTGACTGCTGTGTTATAGATGATGGAGGAAGGAGCGATATAATACCACATCTAAGGCGATTTGATGGGGCCATAACCGTTAACAGGTCCACATAAGCCATATCTGTCCAGCCGCTGCTTGATAAGGGCCAACAGTGCTCGTTTTGATACTATATTTGTGTTGTATATTTTTTAATTCTTTATATCGCTCTTGAGATAAAATTGGTTAGCAAATTAATGTTAATCAAATGTAATTTACATATAAAGGGCACAAATTCCTTCAAATAAAATTATATGGATTAGTATGAATATAATAACAATATAACCAACAATATTGCCGGTTAAAAATGTCTATCATTTTAGTCAATAAAGCCTCACCTGATGGGCATCTATTGAAATATATTTAACACGTAATGAATCTTTCGCAAGTTTCCAACTTAATTTTTATTTATTTAGTAGGAATGACAAGCCGTGAGAGGCTTAGATTTCATTATCTCGTAATTTTTTTAAAATATGTAATGTGGTAGCTACATTTGATAATTACAAAAAGGCTTTAAGTTAAACATAAATACAGTCAGTATTATATTCAAATGATGTTCTATTATAGTAGGGAAGAATTGAAAGTAATTTCCAATTAAATTAGCTATTACGAATATTAAGAAGTTCACAAATCTCTTTTAACTCTTCCTACTAGTAATTTAGAATATTTTATTAAGTTTTTTATATCTAGCATTGATGAACAATCATTCTCTATTGGGAATACTTTTATAATTGGATGAGCGTAAGAGAAGCCTACCATTCGACGGGATGGAAAAGTTTTATTCGTGTTTGCTTTTCTATTTGTCTGTCAGCATAATGTCTCGAGAACTAAATATAAATAATCTATTTACCTAAATACGCACTGAGCTGTATTTCGATGTAAGTAAAGTTGAGTTCGATATCCCTTAGGATTTGATTAAGTGGTGATGAAAATGTTAAAATTTATCTCATGGGTAACCATGATCGCAACGAGAAAGTCCAGCCTCAGCGAGTCCACTTAGTGTTGCGTTTTCCTACCATGTTGGAGCACGATTCCAGGAAACATAAATAGCATCTGATTACTAATATTTAACTGCAAACTGTGGGTAATTCATTAATATAAACAATTGACTCATAACGCTGAAACGGCATCAGGATTACAATACCAGAAATAAAGTATTATTTTGTAAACAATGTTTATACGTCCACTTGAGATAACTGTCAATGTGCAGTGTAGCGGATATGGCGCGGCGGTTGTCGCCAGGTAACCTAGTCAAGCAATGTAGAGCATGGCTGCTGCTTGAATGTGTGACCGCTGAGCGATCCAGTCGTTCCATTCAATCCTCCGATCCAACTATTAGTGGAGGATTGGATATCGGATTTACCATTGGTCCCTAGATTAAGTATCGGTATTAAGTAGGTAGATTAAGTATTATAAAATTTTACCTTTACATTTTACTATCTAATTTGGAAGTTGGGCCTCTGCATACTGGCGTAAAATCATAGAATCTTAAAACAAGAATAGTTAATTTAAATTGTTGAAATATTTATCTCTTTAATATATCCATCTTAACACTCGGTTATGCTTATTTACTAAATATGCATCGTATGCATAATATTCAATTAGGCTCTTCAAGAAGTAAAATCAAACTGAAAATATTCAGAAAGGAATTTATAAGCTACTAAAAAAATATTTGGGAAGAAGTTAATAGACAAAATATTTGCGCATAAAAGTTTCAAGTCCGTGGATTCTGACAAAAGATTAAAGATAAACATAGGTAAAGCGTTATCCTATATTGATGATCTTGAAGGAAGAAAGAATGTGATATGTTATCTTTTATACAATTATTACAACTCTTAATGCATTAGCAATAACTAAACGCTTTTACTAATATCGTAATAATTAATACTCCTCGAACCTCTTTCATCAAAACTATAGTATTTAAATAAAATACTCATGATTGCTCTTTAATAAATAATTATTTTTTTTTACAATTCGTCAAATCAAAGCTAGGCATACTTTATTATTTGGATGGGTGACCTAATAATGATAATAATGTTGTCGTTGAAGCTCTTTGCTAATAAATTCAAAAGTAAACCATAGTCATTAAGTATTTTTTTAATTCGTAAATTCGTAAAGGCCCATCACTTGTTGATAAAAGTACACTTCCTTTAAAGTAGGTTAAAATACCTTTTTAAGTTTAATAATGAATTTTGATCGGAAATAAATTATTGGGCAAGAATGATAAATCACCCTTAAATTAGCAATCTATTTAAAACATTTGTAAAAGTATATCGGAGTGTTTAAGTTTCTATACGTTTCCAAAGTCATACGTGAACATGTGTGTCATTAATCGTATAATACGCACAGAAAATATAATAGATTTAAATAATTTAATATCACAGCAATCAGTTAACCAGAAAGCTTACACGAAGTGAGCAGGCGTTGTTGTTTCTCAGATTATCACTGTGCACTTCCTGGAATTGCATTTGCTCATCAACACACAAGTTGACGTTTAACAATCACAGTACTAATTACATGTTGTTGTGTGGGGTTTGCTGACTGTCAATCGAACGTGCAAAATCTCTTCCAAGACACACCTAACAACTCCATTACACGCAATGTACTGTCAAACCTGTCTCAGTATCGCTTCTCAGTGATCAATCTTCACCTGACTCATTAACTTGCATATTTACGTTTAAAAATCACAGCACTAATTACATTTTGTTGTGTGAGGTTTGCTGACTGTCAATCCAACGTGCAAAATCCCTTCCAGGACACACCTAACAGCTCTATTACACACAATGTACTGTCAAACCTGTCTCAGTATTGCTTCTCAGTGATCAAACTTCACCTGACTCATTAACTTGCATGTTCACGTTTAAAAATCACAGCACTAATTACATTTTGTTGTGTGGGGTTTGCTGACTGTCAATCCAACGTGCAAAATCCCTTCCAAGACACACCTAACAGCTCTATTACACGCAATGTACTGTCAAACCTGTCTCAGTATTGATTCTCAGTGATCAATCTTCACCTGACTCATCAACTTGCATGTTCACGTTTAACAATCACAGCACTAATTACATGTTGTTGTGTGGGGTTTGCTGACTGTCAATCGAACGTGCAAAATCTCTTCCAAGACACACCTAACAACTCCATTACACGCAATGTACTGTCAAACCTGTCTCAGTATCGCTTCTCAGTGATCAATCTTCATCTGACTCATTAACTTGCATGTTCACGTTTAAAAATCACAGCACTAATTACATTTTGTTGTGTGGGGTTTGCTGACTGTCAATCCAACGTGCAAAATCCCTTCCAGGACACACCTAACAGCTCTATTACACACACAATGTACTGTCAAACCTGTCTCAGTATTGCTTCTCAGTGATCAAACTTCACCTGACTCATTAACTTGCATGTTCACATTTAAAAATCACAGCACTAATTACATTTTGTTGTGTGGGGTTTGCTGACTGTCAATCCAACGTGCAAACTCTCTTCCACGACACACCTAACAGCTCTATTACACGCAATGTACTGTCAAACCTGTCTCAGTATTGATTCTCAGTGATCAATCTTTACCTTACTCATCAACTTGCATGTTCACGTTTAGCAATCAAAACAATAATTACATGTTGTTGTCTGGGGTTTGCTGACTGTCAATCGCACGTGCAACATCCCTACCTAGACACACCTAACAAATCCAATATAGTCAATGCCCTATCACACTTGTCTTAATATCGGTTCTTGGTGATCGTTACCTATGTTTCTTGTCTGATTATTATTAAAGCCTATCAATTCAGAGGCTTAAAAAGTTTCGTCTCTGTCAATATGTATGTATGTTGCTGTTAGACAACTTCTGTCTGTCCATCAGATATCTTTACAACGGACTGACTTATACACTTGAAGTTTTGCATAAAGTGTCATTACTATATAGGCAACATCAGTTCGATGGTGAAGCACGTTACTTCACAGGATTTGCTTTAGCGTTAGTGAACGTTTTTACATTTATGTTATGGATAATCATGAAGGCAACAATACAATTAGAAAAAAAATATTAAATACCATTGTATGACATTAATATGAAGCATAGTAAACACATTTATATATACAGATTTGTCATTTTTCAATCTCAGTGAAGTTAGTCTTGTAGAGTGACGTACCGTACACACTGTTTAAGTTATAAAAAAATTAAAAATATTAAAAGTCACTAAGACTAATACGATGATACGCTTGTTATACGCTCGTACTTTTTCTCATTAAGTATTCGTGCTCATAATAAAAATTACATGTAAAATTTTAGTTAAAGCTTTTACAAAATTTTTATAAGAGATACACAAGCTGCATGCACGGTGTACAGCCTATTATATTTATTTAGATGTACATTAATTGTACTGCTTAACCTTCATAAAACAATCTAAGCACGTAATTGTTTTTTATTTGGAACTCCATTCTGTAATAGATTTCTATCACGAATTTTAATGATTGATTAATATTTCGAAACAAATCCAAGGCATCCGTTGCAATATTAGAATCAAATCATATAAACTTCTGTTGTAAATATGTTCTGAACACATTTTTTCAAGACTTTTTTAACTTTAAATTAATAATAAAAAATTGTATTAAAATCCGTCATCATAAACTTAATGGCCAAATATCAATCTTTCTATGGCAATTGATTATTCACAGTATTACTTTGAAGTGAACTATTAGACCTTGTCATGAAATTAGCCTTACGTCAGATTTTTTTAATTGTGTTTGTACTGTTAGCGCCGAACACAAATTAAATCTTCCCTATCATAAATCATATAGCACAGTTTCCGCTCCAAATCAAAATTGTGAAGCTTATTTATGTCTTTTAAAAATGTTATCATAGCTCATCAGTATACTGAATAACAATGTTACAAAATACCAAAAGTTACGTTTTACAAATAATAGTTTACACAAATTATAGTAGTGTAGAATATTTTTTTAGAAAACCCAACGTAAATAAAACAAACTTACATAACATACATTTTGGTATTTTTATAGTAAAAAAGTTTTTTCCAAATTATTTCTGTTAAATACTTTAAAATAATCTCGTATATGGTGTATTTAGTCATAATTATTATTAAGGGTTTCCAAAGAAAATATTCCTTTACACTAATAGTCAAGGAATAATAATCGTTAACTCGACAAATACCTTCACAAATATGCAATTTTCAATCGCACAACGGATGCAACATAAACCGTAACGACGCAGGCGGCGCGGCGTGTACATTAGATATAGAAAGGCAGGAAGAGCGCGAGAACCTACAATAGTTCAAGTTATTGCTGAAATATCTCAACAGTCCAGTGACTTTGGTTGCTCAAAGACATGCACCGCACGAGTTGGTCAGGTAATAGACTGCTAGATAGGTGTTTGGATTGCTTCGCTCTGTGATTTACCAGGGTATTCGTATTATTTTTACGAAATAGTTCTTTCAAACAGAGGTTGATATACCCCCTACAGTCTAGGGAACGAAGGCCAATATCATTCTATAAATACACAACCAGTTAAACGTAAAATCTGTAGAAAACATTCCAAGGGTTCATAATTGGAGAATATATATATATATATATATATATATATATATATATATATATATATATATATATATATTTAAAAAAACCATCATACACATAAAAAGCTTGTTATGTCAGCGTTATGGAATATATCGATTTTATATAGTTAGACAGTATTGATTTAAGTTTAATTTATATATTTTATGGACGATTTTAATTCTGTTAGGGTATTAAAAATGTGTTCCGAGAAAAAAATACTTGAGATGTTTAACCATATTGATACCCTACCATTCACAATACTAAAACTATCTAGGCTGGCGATTGACTTCTTTGTTAGGGGAAATAGAGTATGGTTTCATGAAAAATATACTATATTAGCTTTTATGTTTATACTTGTATGATGCACAACTAATAAGATAAGATTTTTATTGATTATTAGACATTACATGCAATAGATCACGTCAGAATACTTATACTAACAGTAAAATAAACAATTTAAATTAAACACCTATCATAGAAGACGCAATAGTTTACATGTAAAAGTGCATTATAATAATGTTAGTGAGACAAAGGTGTACTATTTAGCAGAAAAATACTCTAAAAAACTGATGTCAGATGAATAAAACTCTGATATGTCATAAAACGCACTTTCTACCAGCCACCTATAAATAACCGTTTTAAATTTATTTAATGTAACACTCCGAGCATTCAGAGGTAGTTTATTGAATAGATCTATTCCAACGGCCTCATATGAAGTGTGAATTTTAGAAAGTCTTGTGAAAGGTTTGCTGATCAGGTTAGCGCCTTGGGTATTGCGAATATGAATGTGCTAATTCAGTGTCAGTTTTTGAAAATTATTTTTGACATGGATCAAGCACTTAAAATGTAAAGATTGATAACTGTTAAAATGGCTTCTTTTTTAAAAAATCGGCTTACAATGATCTTTGAAATTAGCATCCGCTATAACTCTCATGGCTTTTTTTGAGTCAATAAAATTGTATCAATACCAGATGCATTGCCCCACAAGAGCAGACCATAACTAATGATGCTCTGAAACAGTTCAAAGTAAACCACAGTGCAAAAAAATATATATAAGAAGCTACCTTTTATTATGAATGGGCTATGATAGTGGACGGTTTTTAGATCAGTATATCTCCCGAAATACAAACTCCTTTTACTACTAAACTGCTTTAAATTGCTTACTGCACAGGAGTATCCGGAAAGGTAAACTAGCAATAGGCTATTGTAATAAAACTTTTTTATTTTTTAACGCACACACATAAATATTGGTTTTTAAACCCAAGTAACGAAATATAAATTCAAAAATATGAATGCCAACTCTATTTGAAATATGCCATGCTATAACCAATTTACTGGATTGGAATCCCGCTTTCTTTGAAATACTTTAATCTCTGAGTGATGACGGTTGTAACGACAAGAAGTACCTTTTAGTACGTACTTTTTTACTTTTAATCCCAGTCAATAATTCAATTTAATTCATGTTTTATATTACTATTTTTTTAAGTTATGTAATATATTTTGAATATTTGGCTGTGATGCCAATTTCAGTGACTACTAAGTACTTTTACTTTTTTGGGAAGGCTACTGTAAATAATGTATAAATAAAACATACAAATCTGAAAACCCCGTACTCCTAGTTTGTTCTCAGTTAAATTTATCCATATAATTTATAATTATAAAAATATTTATTTTTAACTTTCAATTATGAGTTTTAGACCGTATAAATTGATTTTATTCCGAATCATTCACCACCACCATAAATTATAAGAAAATGTATTATTTATACTTATACTTTATCCTTTAAAATTGCCGCTATGGATACATGTGTATGGCGTTCATTTCCGTTTGCCGCTTTTTGTAAGCCTCGAGTTTAAGGGTGCTGCCTTCAATGTGTTTTTTTTTATGTCCAGAGCTTACCTTGTACTGTGTTTGTAGCGCATTGGAGCCCAGCTTGCATTTTCACAAGCAAACCTTACTGTTATGCACGCAGTTAAAATCATCTATTTGGGAATTGTTTCCCAAAATTTAATTTCAAATTATGCGTAAAGTTAGTTTTGTTTGCGTTTTGGTAAATTTATTGCGAAAACAATCCATTATGTACATAGGACGAAAAAATATATCCATTTGTGAAATTGAAAAATATATTATATAAACGGAGGGAACATAACAAGTATGGAAATTGTTAAAACACAAAAATATACTTTTTAAAGCTTTAATACAAGGATTGGAAATTGAAAAATAAACTTTATTGTAGTAAATTACTTTTAAACGCTATAATATTTTTAAACAATAAATATAACTCTGTTAGCTTCAAAGTAAAAACATTTAATCAAACGCTTAAGACTTTAGTTTAAAATTTTCCTGAAGGTAAAAAAATTTAATTTCAGTCGTACGGTGTAAGTACTCGTAAGCATTTCGATTATTTTAGTTAAACAAATATAAAATAAATTTCGTTGAAACAAATAATTATTTTTGACACACATAAAACTTATAAATTTTTGTTTCATGTGGCAGCTATTAATAATTTTTTTAGCATGCTAACCTCTTGAAGTATTGAGAATTGTACTTTATAACACAATTATCTATAAAATCTTAACTAAGCAGTTAGGTTTAATCTGTTTTAAATATCCAACAATATGAGTGCAAACCGTTAAACTAGAAATTGACCGAATATACTCCCAAGGAATATTTAAAAAGTAACATCAAAATACACATTTATACCTGATATAATATCCTGATGCATAAATGAGAGTCGTTTCCTTATTACTGTTTTACTATCAGTATGTCTCTATTTTTAATAATGTTCGGGAATATTAGTACTTTATTTCAGTTAAAGTGATAAACATAATTTATTATTAATCAATTGAAAAAGTCAGTAGCTCTCATTTCGTCAAAGTTATGCTTATTAAATTTAAGTTTTAATACCCTATCACAAAATAAAAAAAATAACACGTTTAATTGTATTTTTTCTAACGTTATCAATTCTTACTCGAGGAACGGACTGAAAGAAAAAGTCAGCTATGGTGAACAAAAATGTTAATTGCTGGTTACGAAATATACAGTCTCTATTGTAGCTTGAGAGCTAGGTTTTAGTTCTTTTAGTATATAATATGAGTTTATAATAAAGATAAACACATATAGCCATCATAGGCTATTGTATTAAAATATGTTATTCAAAATTTACATATTTCATTACAATAAATGCATAGAATTACTTTTTTCCCCTTTAACTAATCACTAATATGATTCTGTGCTTATTTCCTTATATTTCCACTTTTAAAGTGCCCCTATAATTTAATTATATTTGTTTTCAATAATACAACATCTTTTTTCAACAATACAAGTTGTGAAGAATTGATTGTTCTTACCTTGGCACATGAGACTGAGCACGTATATGACGCAAGCAGCGAGACAGTGGGGTGCCGTAGAGTATCCCATGTTACACCATAACACTAACTCGCACACGTGGTCAGAGAGGGCGCCGCGCGGCGTCTTGTCGACAGGGTGACGGGCGTACTGAGCGTGAGGCAGGCCGCGCACCGCCCCCGTCCCACAGCCCACTCTGCCCGCCTGCCTAGCCACGGTGGCCTGCGCACCTCTTATCAGCGAGCTGTGGATCGTGTGTCCGGGCCAAGCAGAGTTCACCGAGGCTCCGGCAATTGCTTAGGATTTCAATCACGTCACATCGAGTTTATAGAAAAATCAGGTCTTTAATAATTCCATTTTCTACCACTATATAACAATAAATGTATGTTCTCATTATTAACGCTGTGCAGCCATGCATGGCCTTGGTGGTTACATTGATAGGCCATTATCCGGGAAGTTTTATAGATAGTCGGATCGTCAATTTTTGATATAGAGCTGTGTTACATTAGTTGCCGTTTGAAACAAATTTATCTTTTTCAAAGAAGCATTTTTAAATCATAAAATATAAAGTCAACGAAAAAACTATTAGTAACGAAGAAGGCTATCAATGGAATACTAAGCCCAGCTACGTTTACCTTCTGACTTAGAGCTTAATTAAAGTCTAAAAAATAAATAAGTAGAGATGTATGTGTCGGAGTATTGAAATTATAAATGTTTTTTATTTAGTTAAATCTCTACAAGATGGGCAGAAAACGTGTTCTTCGCTAAACCTAACACAAAATAGTAAAATTGGTATTAAGGACGAGCTAATAATTGGCATATTCATATATTCAAGTTCACATGAAAATTATTTTAAACAAAGCATTCAACTTTATTCCAATCAATTATTAAATGTATTATTACAAATCGTAATTGTAGACAAAATATAAAGATTTTTTTTCTTTAGTGTTAGGTTCCATATAAATATATAACAATTTGAAATAGGATTTACATGTAAGTAGGCCTATGAATTCGTTGTGTACATGTTTTTCTGGATTGAAACAAACAACTTTCGTGTATTTTAGAAATTTATTTTGATGAAGATATATATTCTTCCAGAAATTAACATGTTACGAAGAAGAAGCAACTAAACTAGTGGCATATTATTTTTCTTGGAAAAGGACAAAGGATTTCCCCCCCTTTATAGAGTGGTCTACAATAAGATTTTTCTTGTCATATCTGCCATCCTTGCAGCTATAGGAATGTTAACGCGTAAAAATGGTCGTATGAACAATGGTAAACCCGTGTTTAGTAATGATTATGATTATTATTACCTACTTGCGCATATCATCTAACGCTGTTTTGTTTTCAGCCAGTCCCGATAGTTGACTAATTTGCATTTTTTAATAGTTTGGTTATCTAAAAATGCTACTAGCCATTATCGCGAAAAACGCATGTGAGCAGGTCAGTAGTATAACTGTAATAGTGCTAATTATTCTTCACAATTACACGTTAGTCTACAATTACATTCTATTGTTGCTGAAGGGCAAGGATAAGGACATTTCCATTTACATCGGTAACGTCATTTGACTGTTAAAGGTATCTAAAAAAACAAATGTTAGTCAACATGAGTAAGGCCAATAGTATAGGAATATACCTAAAGTATTCACATTTACACGTTAACCAACATTCTACTCTCGTTGTTACCAAACAATCATGATGACAACATATGAAGTTACATAGGTAACGTCCGTAATGAATGTTAACTAGAAATAATTATCACCGAACATGAGCGAGACCAATAATGTAACGTGCTACCTACAGTGTTCACAAATACGCGTTATCCAACATTCTACTCTCGTTACCAAAGAGCTGGGATGTGGGCATATCTAGTTGCATTGGTAACGTTAGTAATGAATGTTAACTAGTAATAATTATCACCGAACATGAGCGAGGCCAATAATGTAACGTGCTACCTACAATGTTCACAAATACGCGTTATCCAACATTCTACTCTCGTTACCAAAGAGCTGGGATGTGGACATATCTAGTTGCATTGGTAACGTTAGTAATGAATGTTAACTAGTAATAATTATCAGCCAACATGAGCGAGACCAATAATGTAACGTGCTACCTACAGTGTTCACAAATACGCGTTATCCAACATTCTACTCTCGTTACCAAAGAGCTGGGATGTGGACATATCTAGTTACATTGGTAACGTCAGTAATGAATGCCCTTTTAGATCAAAGCTATTATGTTGTGCTTGTCCTTCATTTAGCTTTAGTACGCTAACCAGCATGTTCGTGATTGTTCACATAGTGGCTGGCCTTTGATAGCCTTGTCATAAAGTATTAATGGAGATTCTTTATCAGTAGAGAATTTATGCTTGCACCAGTCCTACGTGTCCAATTAGGTACATAACAAAAATTATGGATAGTTGAAATCACCCTAATCGCAAACCTCCAGAGAAATTTTTTGATTTAGACCCTCAGGATACATAACTACTATAATTTGAAAATTAGACCACTATAATTAAATTTAACTTAGTAAAATGGAACAAAAGATAGAAAGTTTTAATATTTCTTGGGATTTTACTACCTACGTCTATAGGAAGTATAAAATAAGAGTGAAAAATAAATATAACGAAAATGCATGTTTATGTGTAAATTATGCTGTAATATCATTAGTAGCACATAGGAAAAGTTACTTTTAAATTTAAACCGATTATGTATTTTGCTTTGAGATATAAATACCTCATGGGTTTATTCATGCATTTTTGTCCTCAGCAGTATGTTTAGCGAATGGCTTCGCCTAATCTTTACGAAGTACATCAAATCTGTGCCCTGTTATTCTGATTCTTATGTGAGTATATAATATATATATATATATATATATATATATATATATATATATATATATATATATTTATATATATATATATATATTATATATATATATATATATATATATATATATATATATATATATTATATATATATATATATATATTGTTATAAAAAAGTATCATAAATTTGATAAATTACATTATTATAGAAAAAAATTAGTTTTCCTATTATTTGATTCAATGTAAATATATAATTTTTTATGAAGATGGAATCATAAAAAGTGCTGCTTCCATATCTACTACTTTTATTTACAATATAATGTACATATATGCATAAGCTGTTTTAACTTAAGAGTGTGTTTGATATAAAGGATATAAATGTCTATCGTTAGTTATTTAGGCTACACACTTCGTTTCTGAATAGTTTTCAATCCATTATAATAAGACATTTTATTTAATTTTCAGGGAAACTACTCTGCAAAATTGCTATTCCCTCGATAGATGTACATAACAGGTTTAGTTTTTTAAGAGATAATTTATGTAGGCTGCATGAATTATTATGGTGTCAGATCACTTACTAAGATTACATTCCCATAAGTTATGGAAGAGGAAGCGCTTATAATACCACAGCTATGACGAGAGCATCTGTCATGGCCATAACTGTTAACAGATTAACAAAGGTTATATCTGTCCAACCTTTGGCTGTTAAAGTATTCTGGTTGTCAGTTAATTTGGTGTAAATTCTCTTAGCCTATCTTACTGTGACTGCTGCGTTATAGTGATGGAGGGAGTTATCTGTTGGTATACCGGTATGTGATACAGTATTCAGGTTGTACAGTTATTTCGGCGTAAAATCTAGGGATGTTAGTCTTACGGGTGTTATAGATGATGGAGGAAGGAGCGCTATAATACCACATCTATGGCGAATTGATTTGGTTATAACCGTTAACAAGTCCACATAAGCCATAATATCTGTCAAAGCCGTTGTCTGATACAGTTTTCAGGCTATACAGTTATTTCTGTGTAAAATCTAGGGATGACAGTCTTACTGTGACTGCTGTGTTATAGATGATGGAGGAAGGAGCGATATAATACCACATCTAAGGCGATTTGATGGGGCCATAACCGTTAACAGGTCCACATAAGCCATATCTGTCCAGCCGCTGCTTGATAAGGGCCAACAGTGCTCGTTTTGATACTATATTTGTGTTGTATATTTTTTAATTCTTTATATCGCTCTTGAGATAAATTGGTTAGCAAATTAATGTAATCAAATGTAATTTACATATAAAGGGCACAAATTCCTTCAAATAAAATTATATGGATTAGTATGAATATAATAACAATATAACCAACAATATTGCCGGTTAAAAATGTCTATCATTTTAGTCAATAAAGCCTCACCTGATGGGCATCTATTGAAATATATTTAACACGTAATGAATCTTTCGCAAGTTTCCAACTTAATTTTTATTTATTTAGTAGGAATGACAAGCCGTGAGAGGCTTAGATTTCATTATCTCGTAATTTTTTTAAAATATGTAATGTGGTAGCTACATTTGATAATTACAAAAAGGCTTTAAGTTAAACATAAATACAGTCAGTATTATATTCAAATGATGTACAAAAAATGGATTTAAAACGTATTACTGAGGTATTAAGGTAATAAAACTTGTGACAAAATATGCATTTCAAAAGTGAACTGAATGAAATAATGGTTTTTATTTTATAGTTTGCTATGAAAAACTCTCTGGTATATATTCAATTCTGTGTTTTATTTATAATAGATGTAGAAACTTTTAAATTATAACTACACTCTTAATATAACTTAATAAATATGTTTAATATTATCAAACCATTTAAGGCATCGTATATGGCTCACTTAAACATCTTGCAATTGTTATAAGTACAGAGTTTTTTTACTTATAAGTAACCTGGGAAGTTTACTGCCTTTACTTGTTTATGTAAAGATGTCTTAAATTAAAAATAATAATAGAAACACGAAACTATATGTCACTGAGGAACAATTAGTTCCATTTGGATTTAAGCCGGATGTCAGTTTATTGTATTTTATGCCTGTGTCACGTGTTTATTTAAAATGAATGTTACTTTGATTAGATTTAAAGGTTGCTAGGTAATTATTACATAGTACTTAATCGTGAATATAAAATAATCGTCTAAGTGGATTTCATATTTCAGATACTTTAATGAATTGATCTTGAGTTTACCTGTAAGTACAAAAGTGTAAACCTCAAAAAGATTTATGGCCTAACCGTAAGTCATAGAATTATAAGTGACTAACCATTACCCGCGGCTTCGCACGCAGTCTTAGAACAAAAGTCTTTATATTACTTAGTAAAAGCAATTATGATGTAATATGACGGGTGTCCTATAAAATATTTAAAACTTAAGTAGGCATACATCAGGTACATATTATTTAAGTTCGTGGTAAATAGTATCAGAGTTTACCTTAATTATTATATCATGTTTGGCACAGGCGCGGCTCCAGAATGACTTCTCGGGGGGGGGGGGGGGGGGGGCAAACCGTGCAGGTTGCCTACTTACAGGGGCAATAAAACCCAAAAAAAATCGTGAAATGAGAAACAGGGAATGGGGAAGTGTTTACACGAAGAAAAATGAGGGCACATTAACGGTACAGTGCAATAAGAGTATTTTATTCATGAACAATTCTAAAAACATAACATATCGAATTTCCAATTTCTACTACTACACTGTCAAGCTTAATTAATCCAAAGCAAATTCTAGCCGATGCTTACCACCTCTCGTCTTAGCAAATCTATCTATTACTTTTTCAATATCTACATTAACATCTCTGTGCGTAAGCCACGCGCTTTGGCGCTCTCTGTTCTAGGTCCTAAGTCTCGCGTAAAATGCCTAATTTTTGCCATCCGAGCCTGATTCTCGGGGGGGGGCAAAAGCCCCGTGCCCCCCCCCTGGAGCCGCGCCTGGTTTGGCACGTGTAGGAGCATTTCTGGTTCTAACTAATTATATACATAACGTCACAGCTGAATCTGCCTTGTCATCCCTATCAAGAAAACACAAATCTCAGATGACACAGGTCTCGGAAACTTACTTCGGTCAAAAAGCGTCTATATTTTCAGTCCTTGTCATATATTTCAGGTGTAAGATATTTCCAGTACTACAGTAGAGTTTGCCTTGTTGTTCTGATGAAGAAGAAATATATATATATATATATATATATATATATATATATATATATATATATATATATATATACTTACGTAGGACCGAGATGCCTACTTAAGATCATTTAAATTCACTTACGTACTATGTCACAGTTTAGCTTGCCATATTGCCTCGATCAAATTTTATGTACGTTCGATTGTCTAGTTCTCGGAAATCTACTTTGGTCAAAATCGTGTTGACATAGTTGAGTTTGCTAGGACTGAAAAGCCTATTACGACCTAGGGGGAAGTCCTACTTACTTCTTATGTACTTCCGGTATAAGGGGGAAATCCTTATTAAGGTTATGCAACATTCCAAAATAATCGTTATTAAAGTTTTGCGTTACACTTGTTTTTTGGACTGCAGCCAGGGAAAGAATGAATCGTTAAGGTATGTTAGTAATCATTTCTCTGTTTTTCCGTAAACCATTGTTAAAATGTAATATCATAATGTCAAGGAAGCCCACAAGTGAAAACATTCATAACTTTGTTCATTGAGGTTAGTTTTTATAACAGTATTTAATGCATTAGATGCATTTTAATTCGTCACTGGCGCAATCTGGAGTAAAATTTATATATTAATGTTTTATTTACTATCTGCCATACACTACCCATCAAGTACTGTTTACTTATTATTGATAAAATTCAAATATAAACGGATGTTTCAGAAAGTGTGTCGAACTATAGCTGTCAACAGTTGTCAAAATACGTTTCGTTATTATCATAACATTCGAATGTAAACAAACTAATTTTTCAATTTGAATTCGACTTTATTTGGTGAAATGAATGTGTTATGGGTGGTAAAAAGCACTCTAAATGTTAATTCAGACCAAAAACTATACCTGTTCCAAATTTCAGCACAATCCGTTTAGCAATTTCAGCGTGATACGAGGACAAACCTCTAAACATCCAAATAACCAAACATTCAAACTTTCGCATTTATAATATTAGTGGGATGTCTCATTTTAAATATATATATATATTATATATACGATATATTGAAAAGAATATTAGAATATTATTAGAAATATATAGAAGAATATAAAAATTTTAGGTGCGTTTAGATTCATACTCCATTATGATTAAAATGAGACCTATTTCATAAATATTGTTGGAAAGAAAGTACGAAAGAATCTGTAAGGTTTAACATAGCTTAGCATTCCATTCGGGTAAAAAATATGGCCACCAAAACAGACATCTATAACATTACCACGCTTAATGAGAAGTTCTTTAGTAAGAATATTTAGTAAGTCTACCTGTTTAAAGAGCAACTTTCTTTTGTATTTCAGCGCTTACAAAGATTTGATTCCCAACAATGCTCCTTCTTTATAACTATGGTTAAAGCCAAGCTAATAAATAAGGCAAAACAGCATACACTGTTTATACTCCTTCTTTTGTAAACTTTTACCTAACCTTTTATTTAAAGTAATTTACCTCAAAATTATTAAAAAGTGGCGGCATCACAACGTTTTAAATTTTATACTCGTATACTTTCTTTCTTGGAGAATTCAACGTTACGATATTTTCTCCAGAAAATCATTGTCTATTATTTTAATAGTTAATCTTTTTGAGTAGTAAACTTACTCAACAACAGTACAATAAACCTTCCTTTAAATGTGAAAATAATACAGGCCTACTGACAACAAACAAACGATATACGTTTATTTTATAAATATTAAGAATTAATATAAGATAATGTTTAAATATATTGTTTTGATTTGTTGTAAGAAGTATTAAGGTAAGTAGATACGTGATACCTCTTTTTGGCCTAATATCTAAAATAATTCAAGACAAGGCGGATTACACAAGTAAGACGCCTATAACATACCTTATCACCTCCTCACTGGACGGGCTATGGATTATGTCAATCCGGTAACGGTTATGGCCACATAGAATTGCCCTTGGTGACGGCATTATTGGAGAATGCTGTCCACCCCAGTCGTAAAATCACCAGAGCATCATATATCATATAAGTTTATTGAATAGAGAACTGAGCGGTTTAGCAAACAATTTGATTTACCTATGATGTGTCTACTTTCAGTATACTATTTATTAAAACCTGTTAAAGTGTTAGTTTTGAAAATCTTTAGCCTATTTCACAATTGAATAAATATGCTAAAACTATATTTATATCATCTTGAAACTTTTCCTGAAACATCACTTTATCTGAAAGTAAAAACTGTGCACGCAAATTATATTATATAACATGCAATGAAATAAAGTAGGCATTTTCCAAAAGAATGGTAAGGTGATTGAGTTTAATAATTTATTTCACTCGCAAGAGAAGCAGGTTAAAAATTTCATGCAGTAACGTTTACAGCTTGCAATAAAGTGGAATAGGATATTTCACTGTGGAAACATTTTAGCTATCTCTAACTCTCAGTAGCATTCTTACCCGTTGTTAAGATTAGGATTAAAGATGTAGAGTTAAGATGGAATGCAAGCATACAAGTTTCATATACAGGGGGTCCAAAAAGTCCCGGGTCGGTTAAATATTTTTCAAAATATTTAAAGTAGAGCTACAAAACCTTACACAAAGTTACTGGAGATAAAAATCTATTTTTATCACATATTCAGTGATCCGCTACTTCCTCAGGGGGGCGTCCCGCTAGGAGTCAGAAGAAAATCTTAAATGTAAGCATAGGTTGATATGCATATCAAATAAAAGGTACAGAGTACAGAGCCGCAAACCCGACCTCAAACGGATAACTGAGTCAAAAATGATAGCCGTTCAAATATGGCTTGAGTTTGCAACTTAGGTTAATGTAAAAAATAAACTGATGAGCTTTTTGATTTTAACTTTACTAATCCAAAAATCCAATCCCTCTCAGAAATAACGAAACTTATTATTCTACAACAACAATTAATTGTAAACAGTTTTGGGTATATCAACCTATGCTTACATTTAAGATTTTCTTCTGACTCCTAGCGGGCCGCCCCCCTGAGGAAGTAGCGCATCACTGAATATGTGATAAAATAGATTTGTATGTCCAGTAACTTTGTGTAAGGTTTTGTAGATCCATTTTAAATGCTTTGAAAAATACTTAACCGACTCGGGACCTTTTGGACACCCTGTATATTTCAAAATACTAAACTTAATTGGAATAAAATACAAACAGAAAAATATTTAGGTATGTCTTAACAAATGTTCACTTTAGTAAGAATAAAGTTGTTGAGGAATTAAAGTATAACCTGCTACTAAAGTTGTTTTAAAGTCGGTTCATATAAAATGATGTATGCTTAAAATATATTTTTTATATCAGCAAGATAAACGGTGATTAAGTACACTTATAAATGACACCAAATAAGAAACTTTTTGGTATTTACAACACTGAAAATTCTTCTAAGCAAAAACTCTTATACTTGGGTTAGATTTGTTATGTAATTCCACCTTGTGATATTTATATTTCTATAACGAAAAAAATCTAGTTACTGAGGTCGCTTTTATAGTATTATAAGAAACAGGAATTTTAGTAACATGAGCGTTGATGAAGTAATACTTGTTCATTATTCTGGGAATTAAATATAAAAAACATCCCCTATGTGATAATATTTATCTTTACTAACCCATCAGTTCATAATGCACAACGCCAGTGCTGTAAAACAAATTCTGGTCAACAATACCTATAACAAAAGACCTGTAGATGGTGTTAACATTGAGCTTGAACGTTTGTACATGAGAACTGCTTATTGAAATATATAGGTAGGGCAAGGACTATAAAGTGGTGAGCCGGGGCTTAGTTTGGATTATTTTGTCTACTTTTTTCCCACCTCGGCCACTTTTATCATTCGCGGGTGGGGGGGTGATTCCGTTACCGTATTGATTATTTTTGCCTGGATGGACTGATTGGTCGAGGTCAGTTGGTTGACCTTGACTGATTACCGACCAGCTGATTACCGGCAGCTGCTACTGGTCGGAGCGGTCGGACACGTTCGGCAGAGGCGACGTGAATCTGACTGTCAATTGGTCGTCCTGATTGTCGTGGCTGGCTAGTTCTCCGACTTTCGGCAGGTAATTGTTTTTTCTTTTTCACTCTCTTTACCACCAAGGTTTTTCTCTTCCACGCAGACACATATTTTCGTTGATCAGTTAAAAGTTGATTATTTATTTATTTTGTATTTGTGTTCCTTGTGTACGTCTTCTTGTCGCAAAGTGTTCTATCCTGTCATTTCGTTACTTTCTAAATTGTTATTTTATTTATCTTGCCAGTTAAAATTATTATATTTTTGCGCTAGCGCTTTCTATTGATCCGTTCGGCGAACAAATTTTTTTATTTAGATATCATTTTGTTCTTATTTAGTGTAAGCGAGACGGTACAGACTTTGCAAATTTTGTTTCCTCGTGTTTTGTGTTGCGTGCAAAAATTGGGTGGCAACATTCATGATTTATATTTTATTGTTTAATTAATTATTTGCTTTATAGTAGTGTGAACGGCTTAGTTTTGGATTATAGATTATTTATTGTTATTTGGGAAATAATGTACTGTTATTATATGTAAATTACATAATTTGCATTACAATTAATATTACAGAATGAATAAAATACAGTGAATTATTTTTACAAGTAAATGTTACCATGCTGAATAATTTAGTATAGATGTTCTAGCCTATAAGTAAATGTTTAAATATTTGAAAATTTGTTTTGTATGCAATATTTAATATTGTCACCAAGTAATGTATCTTATAATACTTGGTGTCTTGAGTTATCTTCGGGAAACAGTTTTTCGATACTTAAAAGGTACTGTTAGCTACAGAGGGTTATTTATAATTGTTAAATTTAAATATTTTATATATATACTTTGTTGCAAACATAATTAAGTATTTTATTATTTCTCGGGTTATAGTAAAACTTTTCTGAATATCTTCTGGTTATGTTGGGATTCAATAGGGTTCCCGTACGTGAGTGCCGTCAACATGACTGGTGCGGCGAGTCTGCCCAATGGGAACAGCACTGGTAAACTAAAATTGAATGCACGCGCCCTGCCAGCGCTACTGTACCGTCATCCAACTGGACTGTCTGTGCTTCAATTCATCTTGAACAAAGTTGGAGCTAAAATGTTTTTTCTTCTTCTTTTACTGGACTTGAGAGGATTGGGTTTTTATGGAGCGCTGCCAGATATTATATCTGGAGGAGGGCCAGTGTTAAGTTCCCTAGTATTTATTTAGTTTAGTGACATGATCTGTAGGGGAGGATTTCATTTTTAATTCGGAATCGTAGATGCAAATAAGCCCCCGCCTCCTTTGAAAATCGGCTTTAAATATTTTTTTTTATTTTTGGCTACAAACTTGAAACAAAATTACTTTAAAAAAATAGTGGGCCTAGAAATTCTACAACCTTTTCCCTTCCTTTCAGTTCATAATAATTACCAGTTCAAAATTTTATATTTACTACATGCCATACCTGAAACTATGTTATTTATATATCAAATTTCTATTTATTATGTTATTGTCAATATTGGAATTCTATTTATTTTTGTTATTTAGTTTGTAAGTTACTCGGTTCACCGTGGTGCTGCAGTTAATTGTATTTTGTGTGAAAATGTTTGCCACCTAATTAATTATATTATGTACTGGAAATTTTGTCTCTCTTTGTCTCTCTTCCCACTAGTGGCATGTTTTTTTTTTTATGCTTTGCTCCGAGTTTGGGAGGGGCGCGCTTCCGAGACCTCCTGTTGCGGTTGAGGAGACTTCCGGTGAAATCTAGTTTCGCTAACTCGGGACACTGGGAATAATTAAGTTATTTTCGTCTTATAAACAATACAAAGCACACGGGAAAGAAAAACCAATATTAACATATCATTTGAAAGGTGAAGCCTTCATCTACTAAAGCGTTATAAAGAGTTGTCAAGCAAGGAAAGAAAATATGATTAAAACTTGTTTACATATATGGTAGTTTAAACTATTTTTATTTTTCAATTGGGTAGTTAAAATCCACAAATTATGTTGTAGATATATGTATATAGCGTGTTCACAAAAGGGTGTCTAAAATGTCTGTATGTGATAGTATTCATAATTTTAAGCAAACAATGCCCTGTCAATATAGGTAGAAAACGTGTCATTTAGCCACAAGCTACAATTTTGGTAATTTTTAGAAAAAATGTATATTCAAATTTGGCACATAGGTATTAATAAATACAAGAAAAATGATAAATAATTGTGTTATTTAAAATTAACAAAATGGTGTCTGTTAATAATATTTATGCTCAAATAACAAAAAGACCCATATCTTTTATAAAAAATTACGTGATATAAACTATTTGAGTAATTTCATTGAAATTTCAACGCTACTTGTTTCAATTAAACCAGTTTGTGTATAAGCGAACACGACAACTTTAAAGGTATACTGGAGCAACAAACATTTTCTCTTTTTATAAGCATCAGCTTCTTTTCATAGTTTAAAACTTTTATAAGATACCAAATATTTTCCAATTTTTATAACAATACCAACTGTACTTGTTCTACAAATCCATCTACGCATAAGCGAGCACGACCACTTTAAAGATACGCTTACACAAGCCAGGAATGTCAAACATGTTACAGTGGAGAGTTATCAGCCGTTTCTTTACACAGAACAGTTGACTACATCTCACGGGTTCTTTTAATTATTATATTACAACCTTGGAGACAAAGATGGACACCAGTGGAGCGTTGACCGAAAAGGTTTTTGAAAAAAGAATAGGCCGATATTCATACCAGGGCCTGTAAGAATATCAATGTAAACGTCTTAGTATAATCGATTTAATAGTTTTACACGTGGAAGGAGAACAACCCAACAAAAGCGCTTTCGCAACTATAATATTGTTAGGATTATTATCTTATATAATTATGTTATTATCATGCACTCCGTGTATTGATAATGTTTATTTAAGACTTAAACTATGTGAGGTACTAAAATGTACAGTTTATTTTTTTTATTATCTTGGGTCGTCCATTTAAGCTTTATTGTGGGATTGGTTTTCCGTCAACAATGATTAACGGGATCCAAATAAAACAAGTTCGCCTCAGCTATCGTGCCACGACATGTTCGCCGCTTGACGGGTTGCGGCATGAACGATAACTCGCGCGTGCGCTCCAACGCAAACTCGTCAGACGGACCGGCCAGCAGAGGAGCGAGAGGTCAGCCCGTAAAATCCTATCACCACGATAAGATCCACGGTGCGCCGAGATCTTTATCTCACTCCTGCCGACTTGTTCGTGAGAAACGGACGTATCGAATATTTCTTGCTATTGGTAATATATTACTTCAATGACTATACTTATCATAATTAACCTTTCGTTCATATTCTGTATCGTTTTTATATGATGTGCCATACGAAATTTACTTATAACGTATTATTCTTAGTATTCTTTTATTTTACTTACTTTCTTACTTAATGTATGTTCGTGCCATACGGACCTAACTTTTAAATTGGTTATTGGTATTATTGGTTCTTTACTTTACTGAGTATCTTACTTAATCTGTGTTCGTGCAATACGGACCTAACCCTTAACATTGGTATTAGTGGTTCGTTACTTTACTTACTATCTTACTTAATCTATGTTCGTGCAATACGGACCTAACCTTTAAATTTGGTATTAGTGGTTCTTTACTTTACTCACTATCTTACTTAATCTATTTTCGTGCAATACGGACCTAATCTTAAATTTGGTATTAGTGGTTCTTTACTTTACTTGCTATCTTACTTACTCTATGTTTGTGCAATACGGACCTAACCTTTAAATTGGTTATTGGTATTATTGGTTCTTTATTTTACTTACTATCTTACTTAATCTATGTTCGTGCAATACGGACGTAACCTTTAACATTTGGTATTAGTGGTTCGTTACTTTACTTACTATCTTCCTTAATCTATGTTCGTGCAATACGGACCTAACCTTTAAATTTGGTATGAGTGGTTCTTTACTTTACTTACTATCTTACTTACTCTATGTTTGTCCAATACGGACCTAACCTTTAAATTGGGTATTGGTATTAGTGGTTCTTTACTTTACTCACTATCTTACTTAATCTATGTTCGTGCAATACAGACCTAACCTATAAATTTGGTATTAGTGGTTCTTTACTTTACTTGCTATCTTACTTAACCTATGTTCGTGCCATGCGGACCTAACCTTTAAATTGGTGATTGGATCTTTACTTTACTTACTATCTTACTTAACCTATGTTCGTGCAATACGAACCTTACCTTTAAATTGGTTATTGTTATTAGTGGTTCTTTACTTTACTTACTTTCTTACTTAATCTATGTTCGTGCAATACGGACCTAACCTTTAAATTTCGTATTAGTGGGTCTTTACTTTACTTACTATATTACTTAATCTATGTTCGTGCAATACGGACCTAACCTTTAAATTGGTTATTGGTTCTTTACTTTACTTACTATCTTACTTAACCTATGTTCATGCAATACGAACCTAACCTTTAAATTGGTTGTTGGTATTAGTGGTTCTTAACTTTACTTACTTACTTACTTAATCTATGTTCGTGCGATACGGACCTAACCTTTTAAATTTCGTATTAGTGGGTATTTACTTTACTTACTATCTTACTTAATCTATGTTCGTGCAATACGGACCTAACCTTTAAATTTTCGTATTAGTGGGTCTTTACTTTACTTACTATCTTACTTAATCTATGTTCGTGCAATACGGACCTAACCTTTAAATTTCGTTATTAGTAGGTCTTTACTTTACTTACTATCTTACTTAACCTATGTTCGTGCAATACGAACCTAACCTTTAAATTGGTTATTGCTATTAGTGGTTCTTTACTTTGCTTACTTTCTTACCTAATCTATGTTCGTGCAATACGGACCTAACAAATAGATTATTGCTCTGGGTCTATTATTACTTCTCTTACACTTTTCTTACTTAATCTTTGTTTATGCGATACTGACCAAACATTATATATTGTTCTTAGTGTTGATATTACTTTTGTTCATACTATTGTGCATAACATACAGTGTGTTGCGGTTTGAGATAGCTTTGATTTAGATAGAGATCTAGGTAGTTACGCTTTTGTGTTTTTCTTTAATTGATGATAGTAAATATCGTACACAACGGCACCATTTTATTTCAAAATCTCCATTTTTTCAAGGTCAGTTGTGTAATGATGATTTACTAAATGCTTGAACTTCACCACCTCCTTATGGGATAGCAATATATCTGAACCTAACTGACATACAGAATCCAAAATAATAACATTTAGACCCCTGGATCGATTTCCCCGCTTGATTGGGCTCATCTAGGGTATGCGATAAGTGTAATTATTAACAGTAAATGGTTGTGTTGAGAAAAGACACGTCACAACTATTAAAAAATCTACAATCTACCTCAGGAATAAATAATCGCCAATGCAAGTAACGTGGTCGAACACATTTAATCGCCACGCAAATTTGAAGGAGGCAAAGACATGGGCCAACTCGAGTTGGGTAGACTTTGAAATGTAAAACAAAACCCATAACAGATGCACATACGCAAGTAGCACCGGACGAAATGGACATGTTAATATTTAAATCCTCATCCTGAGCTAGAGTTCTTGTTCCCAAAGTATTTGTTTTTACCTGACAACCGTTCTACAGAAGAATGTTTTGGTAGGTCAATGTGGGAAAACACTTGAACTGTGGGAATTATATTTTGGACGTGTAAAATTTGAAAAAATTTAATATTTTTGTCCTTAAGTGTGAATTTTTAATAGATAAGTTTATTTTTATTGGAGTTTTACATTGTAATAACAATTATTTTACCTCCGTAATGTGTATTAAAATTTGGCTCCTAGTAACTTACTACAAATCTTAAATTTCTTGTGAATAATTTAATTTCATAACAAACTTTATTCTTATATATATATGTTATATTATATGTTTTATATATATATATATATATATATATATATATATATATATATATATATATATGTTTATAGATTACTTTTGGCGAAATACTACTTCTTGTAATACTACACAAATTGTAACTTAATAATTATACTTTTCATTCACATAGTACAGTAATTTTAAACGTAATAATATAGAGTTGGACTTTGCTCATCCACGACAAACTAGAAATGTTCCTCATATACTACTAAAACTGAGGAGTCATTCATTTCTTTCAATCCTAGCAATATATGTACTGACAATGTCTAATATTACTACTTCAACCTATATAAATGTAGATACTTCATGACAGGGATTCCAGTTTTTCCATTACCTTTGATCCAATTATTTTTTTGGCATTCAACGAATTATGAAAGTTTAATTAGTTCTTTGCCTCAAAAAGTACATCCAGATCGTAACAGTGGGTAAAATAGAATAGAATAGAAACAGTTGAGGATCAAACTCACTACATATCAGTAAAGTTCCAAAACATTTAACTATTTTGTATTTCAGAAAAAAACTAAGATGTTATTAAAGATCATTCTATTACCGATAATCTTATTTCTATCATTATATATCTAATATTTTATGAGTAGAGTCTACGTGCGTAATCCAATGTACTAAACTGTCTACTTAATATCCAATAAAATGAATTTTAGGTGTGTAATATATATATTTATATTTAAATTATTAAAGGATATATTTGGGTGTTTCCAGACATAATATAACCCTTTATATATATATATATATATATATATATATATATATATATATATATATATATATATATATATATATACTAGCAGACCCGACAGACGTTGTCCTGTACACACAGTCATTAATTCAAAAATTTTAAAACTTTGATTAATCTGTAACAATCTGGGCTGTTTTGATAAAAATGTCTATTAAAAAAGTTATTACAATATATAACTTCATCATATGTACATTTAATCACACTTCGACCAACCGATAGTGTGTGAGTATAACATGAGTGATTTGAAATGTAGAGGATGTTTTAAATGACCCGATAGACGTTGTCCTTGTACACACGTCTTTAATTCAACAATTTTAAATTTTGATTAAATCTTTAACAATCTGGGCTGTTTTGATAAAAATGTCTATTAAAAAGTTATTACAATATATAACTTCATCACATGTACATTTAATCACACTTCGACCAACCGATAGTGTGTGAGTTATAACATGAGTGATGTGAAATGTAGAGGATGTTTTAAATGAAAACTTACTTAATCTGAAGGTAAAAAAGTTTGAAAAACAAACTGTTTTATAACAGGTATATTTTTTTCAAGTTACAACTTAATTTATCGTAATTCCATTGAATGTACAGTATTTTTGTTAATCCTTCAGGAGTATACACACACAAATTAGATGATTTTCCGATAAGGCTGAAGTATAATAAGTGGACCTCCATCACAATCGAATTATTGATATTTCTGAATAGCCTATATAACTACTATTCCGAATTAGATTATAGTTATGTAAAGGCTGAAGTATAATAAGCGGCCACCATCGCAATCGAATTATTGGTATTTCTGATTAGCCTATCTAAACTACTGAATTTCATTATAGTTTATTTAAAATTACAGTATAGTAACAGAACTGGCCAACAGAATTTAATTTAAAACCAATTCCTACATTATTAACAATAGTTATTGACCACATGTGATTCTCTATTAATTTAATATTACAATAAGCACTCACACAATAATTACACGATGATACAAAAACAACACACAAAATTTGATACCAGCACAAACTGTCGGGAAAACCTGGAATTAAAATAGAAAAAACATTTGAAACTGCGATCGTCGTAGCGCATTCTGCTGGATCCAATTTAAAACATACCAAGATAAAAAAACAATTTATTTATAAACAAAAAATTAACTGATCAAGCTCTGCACACTTAATATTTAGGAATTTCAGTTAAAAGTGTATTTTACTAAAACTGCCAATTTTATATCTGGATAACCTCTATTGATATTCCTGATTTAGCCTATCTAAACTACCGAATTTCATTATAGTTATTTAAAATTACAGTATAGTATCAGAACTCTGGCCAACAGGAACTTTATTTAAAACCAATTCCTACACTATAAACAATAGTTATTCACACATGTGGATTTGTTATGGTACTTAATTTGAACTTATCTGACCAATTTTGACTGCACATTAAAAATGTAAATTACAACAAATTATTTTAAATCCATTAGTTTAAAACTTGATTATCTAAAATGTTAACAATAGTTATTCACACATAGAAAAACACAACCTTTTGATTTGTATGCTACTTAGGATATTTGAGGTAATGCGACCAATAATCTCTATTCATGTACTATTACAATTTTTAGCACTCACACAATAATTACACGATGTTTTATTTTTTATTTTCTTCTTTTTGCCTGTTGGCTTTTATAAAACTTATAAACGCGGCCACGTAGTACACTTTTTATAACTTCATTCTATTATATTTTAATGTTATTTGCCGTATTATTTACTTTTGAAACATGAAACTTACAAAACAACACACACACATTTATAGCAGCACAAAACTGCCAATTTCAGTTAAAATCTAAACTTCCAATTTTATATATGGATTAATCTCTATCCTCCAAAGTGAGTACAGAATATTATATTGAAATAAGAAGTGGTGTTATTTTTATATGTTTATGCTTACTCTATGCTTTCAAGACTATTACTGATTAAACGTATGGCTGTGTTGTAATATTATAATGTTTACATAAAACAATTGGTGAAAATTTAAATTTGCAATCTGCATTAGACTACTGATCAAGCACTTTATAATAATGTAATCTAAATGTAAACAAATGTTTCTGCCTCTTTGGTGAACTTCAGCTGAAAATATTCACAGCTGTTAAGTATCAGTTCACTTTGTATTACGTGTCGTAGCGCAGTCTGTCGGATCCAATATAAAACACTCCAACATCAACAACAATTTATAATTAACAATTTAATTAAATTTGACCGAATAAATAACTATAATGAAATTCAGTAGTTTGGATAGGCTATTCAGAAATATCAATAATTCGATTGTGATGGAGGCCACTTATTATACTTCAGCCCTATCGGAAAACCATCTAATTTGTTTATGTACTCTCCTGAAGGATTAACAAAAAATATTGTACATTCAATAGCATTACGATAAATTAAGTTGTAAATAAAAAAAATATACTTGTTATAAAATTTAGTTAATTTAAAATTACAGTATAATATCGGAACTGGCCAACAGAATTTAATTTAAAAACCAATTCCTACACTATTAACAATAAGTAGTTATTCACACGTGATTTTGTATGCTACTTAATTTGAACTTAGTGACCAATTCTGACTGCAGATTAAAAATTGTAAATTACAAAAATTAGTTTTAAAACTTGATTATCTAAACTTGTTAACAATACTCACACATAGAAACACAACCTTTTGATTTGTATGCTACTTAGGTTATTTGAGGTATGCGACCTATACACTCTACTTCAATAAATTTGCAAAATGAGTTCAATAACTTTAATAAATAACTATAGTTTTTTATGCACTTCAAACATCTTCAATCTCTATTAATGTATTATAACAATTAGCACTCACACAATAATTACAGAATGTTACAAAAACAACGCACAAATTTGATAGCAGCACAAACTGTCGGGAAAACCTGGAATTAAAATAGAAAAACATTATGGCTGTGTTGTTAATATTAATGTTTACGTAGAACAATTGGTGAAACTTCATCTTTGCAATCTGCATTACACTACTGATCAAGCACTTTACAAATTTAAAATATGAACTTTCTAAATTTTAAATGTGAACAAATGTTTCTGCCTCTTTGATGAACTTCAGCTGAAAATATTCACAGTTGTTAAGTAACAGTTCACTTTGTATTACGTGTCGTGGCGCAGTCTGGGCGGATCCAATGTAAAACAAATCCACCATCAACAACAATTTATTATTAAAAAATTAATTAAATAAACTATTAAAATTGGACCGAATTATGGAATCTAAACCATTCTCGGATCCAACTGAAGACACACAAAAAGTTTCATTAAAATCGGTCCACCCGTTTCGGAAGGAGTTAAGTACCATACACACGCACACAAGAAATATATATATATATATATATATATATATATATTATATATATATATATATATATATAGATATATATATACATACATATATTTCTAAAATAAATGTTCGGCTTACCAATAAATCGGCCCTAGAGAAGGGTTTTGTATTTAGATGCGTGTCGGTGGTTATTTGTCTTATCAGTGAATATTATTGTAAATTTGGCCACAATGATACAAGGCAATAAGACCATGTATTTCAATTGTATATTTTAGAATTAAAAGCCAATTTTAACGTCACAGCGAGAAAAAATATCGCATTAAGTTTTCTGTAGATGAAAAATTACAGAAGTAGGAGTCTTTAATTACATTTTATGTTATACCTCTTATTTTGGCCACAAATAGAGTTTTAATCAATAGTACACATTTTTTCGGATAGATCTCGAGTTGGTTGCTTCATTTACTTCCAAGACTTTTGGAATAAGTTAATTAAATTAAAATTTTAATGAATATTGTACATTAATCTTCCGTAACAGCTCCCAGAACAGTGCGGTTGAGAATTCAACTTGGTATTCTGTCCCCTCGACTACAGACAAGTTTGCTATCTAACCATGTTATCACGTAAGTCATAGAATATTCATGACAAATTTTAGTAATTATCCATCCGAATATAAGAGATCCATAACCAGCCACTTTATTTTATGATTTCTATTCCACGGGCTTCGCTTCCTCTGGTGAAATAAGATTGAAATCAGTACACAATCCAGTGATTAACCTATAAGATGTGTGTGTTTGATACTCTATAATATCTAAGATATAGACCACATACATTAGACGAGGTTCCAAGGTCATTGTTTTCCTTTTGGGCATTCTATGTTACACATACTGAAAACACAAGGAACTTTCATGAAAAAATCGTATTAAATATATTTTATAAGCGATTAATGTTTCAGATTTTTATCTACATACTTTAGATTTAAGTAAGGATGTCAAGGATTAATTAATTTTGCCCATGTTATTAGAATATTACAATTTGGAATGATTTACTAATAATTGTATGACAGCAGTAATTTCCTGGAATAGTAGAATCCAACATCAATGATCCTAATTACATTAATTGGTCAATACCACAACAATGAAAGTTAACAAATAAAATTCCAATCAATGTCTGTATACTAAGCGTTCTGGATAAATCAATATGAAAAAGTTGTGTTCAGTGAATCAAATGTGGAATAACGAATCACTCTCAGTCAGACCTCTTTGTTATACAACTTTCATTGAATACGGTAATTATAACACAATCAACGTGTTTAATCATCAGTACTTTTCTATTCTGCTGTAATATTAAATATTGATTCATTCTATAAATCTACCCACTTAAGAGGAAACGAGATAATCGAGCTTGTAAGGTTTGTACATAGTTAAAAGATCAATAAGCAAACCCTTCAAATAAATTGTTTAAAATAAAAGTACTTTTTGTCGGAACACATTACGAATAGTTTTATAAAAGAGTTTCACAACTCGTTCGTTATGATTATGACGAGAAAATCATAGAAATAAAAATCTTTACCGCCTTAGCCAGAATAAAGTTAGAATTCATATGAGGCCGTCCACTGGAAACGTCACGCTAAGGATGCATTAATACTTTAGATGGTTAATTTTATCAACTCTGATGGGACAATAACTCTCAATGTTGTTATGTTAATATAATCATAACGCGTTCAAACAATTAGAAACTGCATGACCCTGAAACCATTACAATATAAATTTGTATTATAGAATAAACTTCTTTGTAAAAAGGTGT
>NW_025781479.1:0-17184 GCF_021130785.1 Homalodisca vitripennis | reverse complement strand
AAAATCTCGCACATTACAAAATTCCATATTACAAATTGGCTTGCGCGTTTTGTCGACCATCAACTCCAAAGGAGGGGGGCGTTGCAATTTTTCTGAAACAAAATTTCTTGTTCTCCCCTTTCCGATCCAAGATTTAGCGGAAAAAGACTTTTAAAGACGAGTAGGAATCAATTTGCAAACAAACATATATAAATTGTTAAGTGATCGGAATTTACAGGTCTCCCAGAGGATGTAAGGAATTTTCTTTTCAAAATTCGAACAATTACTTACGAAACATGACTAACCAACGTCAGAAAATTCGTCGTAATGGGGGGATTTTATCATTGACGCGTTGGACAAAACTATTCATCAAGTCCACCATCTCGACTTAGTCGATTTATTGAGGTCAATCAACCTTGAGGTGCTTGTCAACCACTCCGACGAGTGGGTACGGCTACATACTAAAATCGGCTTTCGGGACTTACGTCATCTCCAATCACTCAAAGTGGGTCGCAGTGTCTGTGGTAAAAACACCTGCGATTTCCTGACCACTGATGGCACAAGTGGTCATAATTAGTGGAATAAAATTAGAATGGGGAGCCCCATAAAGGTACACTAAACCAGTTAGAGACGTAAGGCCAGACAAACATCGCTCACCTCAACACTTCCTGTCTAAAGAAGACATGGAATTTTCTAAATTCATCTTGATCCTGTAGAGCAGCAATTCAAATCGTTTAACGACACTCTAAATTTTCATTTTAACTTCTTGCTGCCCTACCAGAAAAATTAGTGTTTGCGAAAAAAAAAAATCAAACAACAAACATTGGAATCACTAAAGGCATTTTGGTTTCTAGAGAAAAATTAAAGTTTTTCTCGGAAATTTTTATAAAAATACTTCTAATGATAACTTCAAAATTTTTTTTAGGAAAATATAAAAGCATTTACAGAAAAGTGATCCAAGCTGCAAAAGACATATGATGTCTCCAAAATCATTTCTCTCTTCCTAAAACATTTCAAAAAACAACTTGGGGAGCATCATTAACAATAAATCAAAAGTTCACAAGCAAATACAAAATTAAAATTGGGGACAAAACTTGAAGGAAGATGCAACTGAAGATTGCTAATCCTGTTTTAACGGGTTTTTTCGCAACCGTTGCGGGTGGGCTGAGTTCCTCTCGACCAATCTGAAACTCAAGTACGCCCCTCGCGAAGAACTAGAGCCCCACACACTCCATGGTGTTGGCGCCTGTTGGTTGAGGATGAGCTTCTTAAACGAATTAGTCAGACAGCTCCCAGCCAAAAAAATCTAAAACGATCTCTAAATCTGATGTAAAACATGGCTCATTAAAAAGTCTTTCAGCACTTAGTGAGGCCATTAACCCAACTGATAAATTCTTGTCATTCCAAAGTGGAGTTTTCCGCCCTCCCTCCTGAAAGTCGCTAAACGTTTGTCCCAATATTTAAGAAAGGACTATCCGCTGTCTAATCAATAATTATAGGCCTGTCTCAATTTTGCCAGTATTGAGCCAAAATATTTGAAAAAACTTTTTCTCATAAGAATGCTTATCTTTTTTGGACAAATACAATCTAGCTTCCTCTGATGAACAATTTGGGTTCAGAAAGGGCAAAATCGACTAGCACTGGATCGCAGTTGTTTAGGTCTTGTTGTCTGATATGATTCGTGGACGGGGATAAGAAAATCGGAAACCACACAATGAGCTGTGTTTCTTGACCTGTCCTGCAAAGCATTTCGGACTGCCGTTGACCATAAACACACTGCTCTAGACAAAACTTGAGGTCTCATGGCAATCGAGGGCGATGCCCCCTTTGAATGGCTTTAGCTCATTCCTAAGCCACAGATCCCAAGTTGTCCAAATTTCTCAAAAATCACCTGTCCAGGCCAATATAAAAACTGTAAATATGGGTGTCCCACCAGGGAAAAATCCCATACTCAGTCCTGTGCTTTTCCTGCTCTATGTCATAACGACATTAGGATCATCACATTCGGCATGGAAAAAACTAGTGCAGTATGGCTGAATGTATACGACTCTTCTGTATTCAGTGGGTAAATCCAGTGAAGTTTTGGAACAACAGGCATTTTGTTGACATCAAACAAACTGTGGTTCCAACACTTCAACAGCCCTCCATAAATCTCCACAGCAAACTCATCAAAATCAAGATGTTATTGAATTTTCTTTTGGTGTGGTTTTGGAAAAACTTGGTGAACCGTAAGTTTTCTTGGGGGACATCCACACTGGACGAAGTTATGTCTCTTCAAAAAAATAAAATTCCTGGGAATACACCTTGATAGAGGGTTGTCCTGGAATGATCATATTTGACAACGTTTGTGCCCAAAATTTCCTCAGGGAATTTTCGTTCTGGAGGTTCTTTTAACAAAATACTGCCCGAAGTCAGGTACTGATAACGGCGTATTACGGTCTTGATTTTATCCCCATTTGTGCCTACGGTCTGGTTCTGTGGGGAGCGTGTTGAACAAACACTCGCTTCCAGAGAGTTTTCCAGACATTCAAAAAAAAATCGATTCGATAATCATCGCAAAACAAATCAATTACAGAGAGTCGTGCAGGACGCGTTTTTACAAGAAGAAGATTGCAGCTGTTGACAGTTCCAGCCGTGTCTCTAACATTTTAGAAACAACCCACAATGTTTTGTATGTACAAATGTGCCTTAACCAGAGGCCAGGGACGAATTCACATTGTTATTATGAGGACACGAGGCAAGAGAACAGAGAAAAAACGTTTACCGTACCGGCGAAAGACAACAGAACGGTTAGTTTTGTTGAAACGCTTGCCTTCGCATCAGCAGGTGTTAAATTTCCTCTAACAGACACTGCCAACAAACTCTATAAAAAAAACTACCTCACCAGACGCCCAATGGCGTTCAAAGCTCGATCTCAAACGCCTTTTTGTGTTGTAGCATGCATTTATTAAATAATGCAGATGAGTTTTTTGAATTCGACTGGGAAGGACCACACAAATTGGAAGTGTGACTGTCTGCTCCAATTGTTTTGAAGTGGGTTCTTCATTGGCCAGGAGATGAAAGGATGCGGGGAATTGTTAAAAACTAGTATGTATTTGAATGAGGTAATGTGGTATGTAAGATGTTTAAAATTATTATGAATAGACTCACTACAATATTGACGTTTTTTTGGCTATGCAAATTCCATAACATGTTGTCCTTGGCAATAAAAGAATTTGAATTTGAATTGGATTATGATTTGATTTGACGTTTTATAAGACAATCATCAAAAATAAAGGCAGTAGGAGGCAAACCTACTTCCATATTATAAACTCTATCTACTGTATAGATTGTAATCTTCGAGTCTGTTATTAACGGCCGAGTGATATGTAAAGATCTTTGATAGATTTTGAAACGAAATAAGTATTTTAAACCATTTATGTCGTGGTGTGTTAAAAATTTTTCAACAGTCGAATTTAACAATAATTATGGGACAATATTGTTTACTGTAGGGACAGAGGGTCCACTTAAAAATAACTGAAGCTGGCTTTAACCAAGGTTAAGTTAGTTAATGGGTACGAGAATAACTGCAGCCAAGCAGTAGCTAAAATTATGGCTCGATGGCCCTCCCTGTAATAATGTCTACCTCGGATTTCGATAAGTTACAGCCGCCTCTTGGAAAATAACATAAATCTAGGCTTTCATGATATAAGTAGCCGTCACTAACAAACTTCGCCTAATCTTTATTTGGTAAGTGCTAGCAGTTACCCGCTGCGGCTACATCGCAATTCGGAGAAGGGGCCACCATGAGCATATTCTTTGTTAAATTGGAGAATATGAACGATTAATCATATTAACACAATAGGAACACAAAAGATTTTTCTCGTGAAGGTCACAAAAACATCAGTATAAACTAATTTATAGGAATCATCAAAAGAACAGGAGTCTGTTTAAAATAATGTATGCAATCTAAATTAATAAAACACAGTATATTGTGAAGGTAAACAGGACTTTATTCTGGACCATTTGGCCATCGTTTAAGTGAACTAAAAACAAAAAATCAGTAACACTACTGCAATCTGATCTCTTCTTCAGGTAAATAACTAACCTAACACATAATTAGTGTTCAGTTTAGTATTTCTATTAAGTGCATGTTTTTAGAGTTAGTGAAGTTGACACACAACGTAGAGTTGAGATTGCTGACTTAGGCGTGTCACAACGCTCTGGTATGATTGGTTTATTTTAACCTAGTTTGTAATTATGTGTTAGGTTAGTTATTTACCTGAGAAGAGATCAGGTTGCAGACCTCGAAAACGTAGTGTTTACTGATTTTTTTGTTTCACATAACGATGGCAAATGTACAGAAAATCCTGTTTCCTTCACAAATCCTTCCATCGTCAAAAATTAACTTCAAACAAAGGACAAAGTACGTTCTTGCAAACAATTTTAAAATTATTCCTACAACAAAAACAATCGGTCTAATCAAGATATGGGTATTTCGAGAGCCTCGTGGAGACTGTAGAAAGCCTTCCCGATCAAGTAAGCCTTTAAACAATTTTTGAAACTGTTTACATTTGTTTGAATTTTTATAACATTTGGAAGCAATTTGTAGAGTATTGGACCAAAATAAAAATTCAGTTTTTCAAAAGGTTGAGTCTGAAACGGTCTGAAATTAGATAATTTCTGTGCCGTGTGTTGATCCAAATGATCATGATTTCAATGTGGAAACAGATTTGTATTTTTTAAACAAACATCCCACTGGATCGGAAAACGCTCTCTAAAGTTCTCATATGGTCTCATTCCCCAGGACGACCCTCAATATTCTCTGTTGAAGAGTAAATACTCTATTAAAGTTGATGACACTAGAATGGTATTCCATACAATCGTGAGATAAATGATAGTCGCTGAAAGATATTCCAATCTATTGATTCATTGCACTCGTAGATGTATGTTCAAAAATGGGATCCTGAAGTCGTAGAGTGAAACTGTTTTATAAGAATCTCTGACACCTTATAAAAAAACTTCTCAAATTTCTCTTCAATTTTTCATGGTGTTTTGTTGAACAACTCCAATGATTTCAGTAACAAAACTATTTTAGGCCAGTGTGGATAAATCCTAAGTCTAAAGTTGAAGTTCTTAGCTTTTCACTAAATACACTTATGGACATTTATAAATTATGCCATTTTACTGTAGTTGAATAAAACTCAAATAAAAAAAACCCAGACAAAGAAAACCTTCTTCAGGTAACATGAAATTTGTAAAGTGTAACTTACGTTGGCAGATGAATAACAACAAACATTTACTATCACCTGTTAAAATGTGTATTTATTATTATATATACTTATATGTACTTTATACTTATTATTCTTGACTTCCCTAGTAGTTAACAACACATTTAGTATCTGCTGATTAATCCAAAAAGGGAGTTTTCAAGACCTAAACCAGTGGGACGTAGCCCGTAGGGGTTTTCGAAATATGAATAGGCATTTATTTTACTGGTGATCCTACAAATTGTCCATATGCAATTTCTGTACCACCGGTCGTGAGTTTTTACGTGATTGAATAACACACACGGAGACACCATGAGATTTTATTATAATAGTATTGATTTATTAAAAGCATAAAATGTGAGTTTTATGTAAATATTTAAAGGACTTTTAACGATTAAACATTCCACTTTACGTTTCACATTAGTATACAAAATATTTCATTCATTGCAACGGTTTATATAAATAAAAATATAATACTTACTAAAGCAGAAAATTCGAAGTTAATATCATCCAAGAGCAAAATATTTTATTAAAACATAAGGTTCTATAAACCAAAATCTGGCTATTCTCAGATCAATTATACTTTTACAAATTACGTTAAAAATAAGCTACCAAAATGGTAGAAAAGACCACGAAAAAATTGGAAATTATTTGAGGCCATCAGATCTAATTTTTTATAATGTGGGTTGTTTTTAATTATATGGAGTTATTGTAACGAAAATACGTTTAAAAGGAAAAATCACGGATCTGTATATATTTTTTAAAATACCATGGAACAAAATAAATATATATATATATATATATATATATATATATATATATATATTATATATATATATATATTTATTCGAAGATAACTAAATGGGTCTATACAGTTATTGTAAAAAAAAAAACCAGTTTTATCATAAGACAATCTATTTATCTTTCTTATTTTGATAACAGCGGGTAAGACATACATGGGCCATTACATTTTCCTTCGAAATTCATTTTAAAATCCTTTACTCTACTACTCCTACTCTTATAGTTTCTTTTCCTTTCTAGTAATTTCTCATAGTGTAGATCCCTCAAGGAAGTATGGAACAAAGATAACACGCTGGGATGGCTTATGCTATAACACGACAAAGGTAGTGTTGCAGAATAGGACTGTTTTGTTACATAAAGTACTTTGTGTTACAGAATGGTGCAAGGAGCATCCACACGGCGGCGAGGTATGGACATGTCGGCATCATCAACACCCTGTTACAGAAGGGCGAGAAGGTCGACGTCACGACCAGCGTGAAGTTGTTATCACTTGTCACTATCACTATCACTAGGCATGCACTATCGGCCTTATCGTTTCTTATCGCTTATGATAAGGATTTGGTAAAACAGCCTTTGCCGGATCCTACTTTCTGTTCAGCTCAAGATTTTATAATTCAATCCTTTATGGTTTTATTAGCCGAGCATTAGTCTATTACTCGAGGAGCTGGACAAATTTCATTACTCCATGTATGTTTATCTGCAAGATACCATAGAGGAAATAACTGAACTACAGACTTGAATTTTGCATGAAGCTTCATTTTCATCCGAGCAACAGTGAGTTCATTGGTGGTGCATCCACGGGATTTGGCTGATCTTTTTTGAATATCTTTTGTTGTCTTATGGATAAATTCTCGAAATAACTGATTCTAATATGGATAATTAGAAAACTGAGTATAATTATGTAGCATAATGACACATAACGGTAGATAAATGTTGCATATTACCTAAGCGAAAACGCGTTACTGATGCGGCCAACTCCTGAACTGTGTAATACGTTCTGAACGAATTAGAGACCCATATCGATTACGTTTTATTGAGTTTAGTGAGTAATGTATTTTAAGAGTGTTAAGTTCAGCTCAATTTCACATTCCACTTAGTGCAGCGTCTGAAATCTAACGCTGTGACAGATTTGACTCCTGGAATCTGGAATCTAGATCCATCTGAAGAGATCCAAAACAGACGGCGACGAAAGAAGCTCAAAACCTGATGAGACGGTGAGAACACCACTTCATCTTAATTATATTTTTTTGTAGCCAAGGTGTCTCTGATGTCGAAACTATGTAGAGTATGCCGACTGTTTTGGATCTCTTCAGATATATATATATTTTTTTTAAGGAGAGGTCGATCCCCTTTTAAGCTTTATTCCGTCCGTCCTCATGGCCCACTGGCCTATGCGAGGATCTTATCAAACAGAACAAGGGGGAGAGTCGATACAGTACGAGGTCGATGGTACTGATAAAAAGCGCAACGGCCACAGACAGGATTTGAACCTGCCGCTATCTCTAACTCAGACCCAAAGTCCAACGTCAGACCACTCGGCCATCGGCACTCCTAAAGATGGATGTAGATTCCAGATTCCAGGAGTCCAATCTGTTCAAACCAACATTCTTATTGAATCAACCCTTCCCACTAACACTCTACGTAATTTATTGTTTTGAAAAAATGTTTCCTTGCCTATTTCAAAATATACATTTAAAAAAGTCTACTAATCTTCGGTATCTCTTATCAGAAAATGTGTGTGAGTTATGCACTCGTGATAAAATAATATTTTATAAAACCTTGAGCTTCCAAAATTTTGAACATAGTATATTAATAAGCCGGTATTAAAGATTCGTTACATAATAATTAACGTTGTGCAAATTAATTTTCTAAACTACATATTTAACCATATAAATTTTAGAAAAGAACAATCGGATCTTTTCTTCCGAATGTGCCACATATTTTTGTTCAAATATTTTTCTGTCTTCTACTCAGTTTGACTTGCGTAGGTATTGTTGGGTTTAATAGTATCAAAAAACATTACCCTGACGATTTAAGGAGGGTTCCACTCAGTTTTCTACTACCTTCAGCTACAATTGATTACTGGAATTAGCAGTCTCATATTGCCCTTCTGTTTCCAAACAAATCAACCAATGACTCGTTTGGTTTCTTACCATGGATTGTGCTGAACCCCGTCCTTTAGAATACTTTGGGAAATGTGGGGATAACTGAAATTACCATGTATACTCTTTGAAACGGCTATGTTTCTATTGTTCTCTAGATGACATCAGCACATTCTAAGTACAAAAACTCCTAGGTTCCCATTCCATATTAAGCATGTCAGTAACTCATATTAGTTATCTAAATATATGGTATCTACTAGTTTAACTGTTATTACATTTATTATTTTTATGGAGTTAAGAATATACTTACCTTATAGTGATATAAGAATGAGTTTTGATTTACTTCTTTGGCGGTAATGTTTTCCTCAGACCTCATTGTTATGGTCATCTCTACATGGTGTCCCGTAAGTCTCTGGACAAAGGTGTACCACGTTATTGCTCAGGTCAAGACACACATATTTCTCCATATGAACATGGGTCTCCGATGTTTAGTTTTCCATCTGTCCTGTCTGCCGTTTTATTCAGTTTTTGTATTGTTGTTATTCGCTGAGAACCTCAATGTGGGCCATGTCTTGTCACAGTAAAATTTTACTCGAAATTATTTATTTATTATTCGATTTAAATAATTTTAATGTAATTAGATTTGTAATCATATCCTCTAAAGATTGTTATTCTTGCAATTCTTGAGAAAAACTGCTGGTTTTTAAGACATTCAAAGTTTAAAATTCTTATGGCCGCCATTTTTGAAATACTACAGATAATTCTTTGATAGTTTTTTTGGTTATTTGCCTTGTTACAATAAACATTGGAACCAAATTTGGAATAATTAAACTTATTAGTGTTCATTATATTATTTTTTTAACACATACAGACATACAGATGGAAAATGAAGCATAATAGTTTATTTTATTATTTCACCCATGGTTTCATATGGTGAAATATGTTTGTCTTGACCTGAGCAATAAAATGGTATAACCTTTGTCCAGAGAGTTACAGGACACCCTTTATAAAGTATATGTTTTAAGATCATTTTAATGCGTCATAGTATATATGTTGGAATACCGTATCCAGAGTTTAAAGTAATATTATATGTAATATTTAAAAATAATACCGTTGGGATAGGAAAACTTCAATTATTTAATAGATTAAATTAGTTATGACATTATAAGAAGGTTGTATGCTATGGTTTGTATTATTAATTATAAAATGGAATATATTTTAAAGTACTGTATTTTAATTAACAATTGTATTGTGAAATTTTGTTAACAGAAGTTAACAATAATTGTGCTTTTTAAGTCTTTGACATATATACTAAACCCCTAGCTTTTTATTTTATCGGTTGTAGTTAGATTCTGGAAAAAGTGGTGCCACAGCTTTGTAAAGATTTAGATAATCGCGAATATTCCCGCCATACTTGCGTTCGCATTTAATTTATGACTTTTTGAGTTTCTACGTGAAACTTTGTGTATGTTTTTAGGATACTTCAAAGGAATATGTAAGTTTTGAATGTTGCAATGTTTGACTTCACATGTGTTTGGCAATAAAATCACTGTTATACACACAAAATACAACTGCTATTGTACAGTTCCTATATTTACAAAAATATAAGTCTGTTAAAAAATTAACATTTTTTTTAATGCCATATTTTGTTAAACAAAACTTTTACAGATGTTTTCATGGCTGTTATTATTTAAGCTGAAATAAAACCCGTTGCGATATATATATATATATATATATATATATATATTATATATATATATATGCATATATATATATATATATATACAGCCTCAAACATAATTAGAGTATTTAACTGATTGTTTTTCCAATGTGTTTGTATGTTTGTGTTGTTTATAAAAAAAATTAATATCTTAAAAACTAATAAATTAAATTATAATAAATTTGGCTAAAGTATTTATAATACAAAGGCCATTTAATGAAAACTTATCATATAATTATCATGAGTATTTTCAAAATGGCGGCCGTTAAACTTAGAATCTTAAAAAATCTTAAAAACCAGCAATTTTTCTTCAAGATTTACACGAATAAAATTTACAAAAATTATTAAAATTGAATAAAATAACTGATTTAGACTATATTTACTGTGACAAGACATGGCCCCACATTGAGAGCTGCCGTTTATTCAGTGTTTGTATTGTAGGCTATTCGCTGAGAACCTCAATGTGGGCTATTTCTTGTCAAAGTAAATGGGCTTTAAAATCAGTTCAATTTTAATAATTTTGGGTCATTAGATTTTTTTAAATAAAATCCTAAAATAACTATTATTTTTGTAATTCTTGAGAGAAATAGCTGGTTTTTAAGATATTCTAAACCTAAAAGTTTTAATGGCCGTCATTTGAAAATACTAATAATGATTTTTTTTTGTTAGTAGGAATGTTTAGGAATTATTCCAATTGAAATGTTATGTCTCATATAGACATTTTGAGGCAAATACAGGAAATAATCTGTAGATTTTAGGAATACCGATTGATATATGAAAGGTGTTTAAAAATTAAATTTCATAGAAAGTCAAATGAAAAACTAAATATATGCTGAACAAAGCATTACACTAATGATTCATCATAAAAATCGCCGTTTCAAATTTACTAATTTGAACGTTTATTTTTTAACAGACTATCTTTTACAATCACATATGAATTAAATTACTTCCACTTAAACTGTCTTTCTTCACCAATCTATTTTAATACCATACATTCCTGTATAAATTACGTATTCGTTTTAATTTTTCGATTCCATCAGTACATTTTTGTTTCAACTTGGTAATAAAAACTGTCTTACGTTTCTCTTTCTTCCCATTCTATTTGTATAAACAACACAATTACACTGTTTTGACGTCTAAGGCACTCTGTTCGAATTAAAAACTTATTTATAAACAAATAATGTTGAAAGCACAACAGCAGCATGAGCAGCTTAATAAAAAGCTAAAATTGAAAATATTTGATCGAGTGGACATTTGCATTGTAAATCGTGATTCTTCAAATATATATTATCCAATAAATATTAGTGATCATAATAATTAACTAAGAACATCTTATTGCGTATAAACAATAAATGCGACAAATTACTTTATTCCAAGATAATATTAAATTTCTACGCAATTTACAAGTGTTTTTCTCCTCTTTTTTTTTAGAATCATCCTTTAAAAACTTAATATTTTATAAGCAATAAATGTTCTGAAGCATTCCACGTTTCCAAATGAAATCATTGATCATGGCAACTTCGAAAAGATAATTTCTCTTTATGGAAGGTTCTTATTCTGGCATCGCAGCAATGGCAAACACGTCTCAATGTAAAGCTTAAAATATTTTAAAATCTTGACAACTATTTTGAAAGTTTAATAATCTATGCATTTTATTTTATTGTTTAATCGATGATTCTAAGTGAATCTTTCCGTATTTAAAATAATTATGTCGTATAAAATGTTCAAATTTAAAACTAGCTCTAAGTTATATGCTTCAATAAATATAACAGTTTTTTAATTGACCAACATGCAAAGATCAAGATGTAATCTTGCAGATGTGTGAAAAGTTTAAACTAACCTTGTATTTTCGTCTCTTTCCTAATTTCTTCATTATCTTTTCTAATCTTAGCTGTCTTTGTATGTCCACAGGATAACTACCACTCCCTGCACATAGCGGTAGAGTCTTGTAAACCGGCGGTGGTGGAAACTCTTCTGGGCTATGGAGCGGATGTCCATGTCAGAGGTAGTAACTGCCGCTCTAAATGAACATTTGGGCTCTTTAAGTAAACTCTACGTGTGTTTGAATAGAGAAAGGTAACCTATGGTTAAAACTATGTAACTGATTGGGCCCGATATTCAAGGTCCAGAAAAAATTATGACAAGTTGTAAAAGGACATAGCCAAAAGCAGTCTATCTCAATGAGAGCTTTAAAACTCCTGCATAGGAAAAAAAACTGTCATGATTTCATTAAATATCAGGAAACCGAGCTTCACTTTTTTTCTAAATCACGTTTTAGGATTCATTTGATATACTTGCCCGCAAACGATAAAACTATAAATGCCATGCCTATTTATTTTCAAAAGCTTATGTTCCTTATTTTCTTATGAAATTCTTCAGAATACGGGTGATGGTTTAAAATAAGGCGTACTAATTCATTTGAAAATGTTGGTTGCTCCATTAAAATTCATCCATGCAATCAACAGTCACAAAAAGAATTTCTACTTATGCGATTAGAAACCCGTTCCTCAGGAAAATGCAATGCACCGCAATAGATAAACAAAATTTCAAATGGTCCCGAGGAGTGATATTGCACAAGTGCAGTAACGGCACTTTTACATGTCGGTAAATAATTATTAAGTTCTAAAGCCCTACGACGTCTTCCGTCTCGACGTCTTTGTTCTTCTAATCGGTATTCTCGTTGCTCGTTCATTTTCGGTAGCTAAACGTTGTGACGCACGCTGCCGCAAATTTTGTAAACGCCAAAACGCCAAAATCATAAGACCTTTCTGCTAGTATAATGTTAGTTAAGGTTTGCAGGTATTTGACATTAGCAGTACGTGTGGGACGAAGAACATGAAATATGTTTAATTTTTAAATGAGTGAAATTATTCATCAACTTATATTACAATCAAAATTTCATTTCGATTTGAACCTTTGATAATTTATACAACAAATTTTATTTGTACTCTTTGTCATTTCTGATGAAACATCAGCTGTGAGGATTGGCTTACTACTCTTGTTATGATTCGAAAGATGCCATTACTATGGAATGTAAACAAAAAAATAAAAAAATATTGAATTTGTAGCTGTTTTTTATTGCTTTGAAAACACGGATAAAATAACGAGAAAAATAAACCTAGCTTTATCGGTTTATAGCTCCCAAAATCCTCTGCATACAAAATTTCATGAACATTGTTAGAGCCGTTTCCGAGATTCTAATTATATACATATATGCGAGAAATGCTCTTTTAAAGGTATTATATGTACTACATTTAAGATATATAACACTTTACATCATACTATTTTACAAGATAAACACATTATGTATGTGAAGGTAAACAGGACTTTTCAGGACATTTGCCATCGTCCAGTGGAACAAAATATCAGTAGCACTACGTTTCGAGATCTGCATCTGATCTCTTCTTCAGGTAAATAACTAACCTAACACATAATTACAAACTAGGCTAAAATAGGTATGAATTGTATATTTTTGCCTAGTTTGTAATTAAGTGTTAGGTTAGTTATTTACCTGAAGAAGAGATCAGATTGCAGATCTCGAAACGTAGTGTTACTGATTTTTTGTTTCACTAAACGATGGCAAATGTCCCGGAAATCCATGCTTCCTTCACAATCCTTCCATCGTCAAAAATAAACTTCAAACAAAGAACATTATGTATTATGTATGCATCTTATAGATGGTAGGCTACAAGTTAATTTTGGATTTGATCTGCCCTGCAGGAGGCAAGAACAAAGAAACGCCACTGCACATAGCAGCGAGGGTGGAAGGACGGAGAGAAGTGTGCGCTGATGCTGCTGAAGTCTGGAGCGGGCCCGAACCTGACTACGGATGACAAGCAGACTCCTGTACACGTGGCTGCTAGCAACGGTAACCTGGCAACATTGCTGCTGCTGCTAGAAGATGGTGGTGACCCCATGTTCCAGTCTAAGGTAACAACACACTGGGTCACTGTCATGTGGCACCCCTAGGGTAGCTCAATAGCGTTTGGTAACTTCGGTACTTCGTGGAGGAACATTGAAGACTCAGTTTAACCCTTGCTGTTCCGGGGTAAATTTGAATTTTGGTACTGCCTCATGCAATAGGTTCACTTTTTCTTCCTCCGAGCACCTATAAGAGTGGTAACCTACATAAGTATACATTAACGCGAGACTAGATGACGTGTACTTGAATACCATTTCCTGATTTATATTTATAAATGCATCTTTGTCTGCATGTCCTTTATAGACTCAGAACCTATTTGACACATCATTATGAAACTTTGTCTGTATATGTATTTTTCCACGTAGAAGGTTTATATGCTATGCCAATTGATGTAACTTCCCAACAGGCGGCGCTGCAAAATTTTAAAGTTATTAAAGCGCCTGCACATTTTAAACTGCAATTACTCAGTTGCGAATATTAAATAGCCTACCACTATTTGAAGGCGCTAAGTTTTGATGTATATTATTTTCTGGTAGAACTTAAAGCTTGAGTGTTAGACCACTTTATAATAAAGTACATCTACGTGGACAATAGCTATAAACATACACTTTTGACAGATTTTCTTGATCGTGGCAACAAGGTTAACTTTACATCGGCGTTGGAAATATAATTCACTTAAACTAGAAGTGCTCATACACGGGAAAAGTTTACGAAAGGAGTGCAAAGACGCAGGAAACAGCTAGTACACTATAAAACCAAACTTGCCACTATCAAATAATCAAAGCACATTTATAAACAAGTCATAACCACAATAGTTTAATTAAAATAATGATTACTTAAATACACAGCAGTACAAGAAATTAAAACATATTGACATTAATTATTAGAAGCCTTAAGTCGCTATGGAAAGAGATCCTTAATTTTATATGGGCATTCCTTCCAGGAAAAAATGCTTTCAATTTAAGTTTAAAGGCAGGCTTTGAATTTGCGTCCTTAATATCAGTGGGCTAGGCGTAATAGATTTTCATGCATAGGTGATAAGACTCTTTTTCATACCCCATGGTGGAATGCCTATGAACTCCCAGCATGGTCATGCCTCTTGTAATATAATAGTGATAAGACCCACTGACAGTGAAGAGGCTGGGGTTCTTTCTGACAAAAATTGCCGCAGATAATGCAAAAAAAACAAAGACGCCGACAAACGTGTTCCTTGTGGAAGTCCAAACCGAGAGACTTGTCCACGTATACCTGTAGACCCAGAAGCTTTGTAAAAAGGTTATTTAAAGAACTATCTTTAGAGAGGATAATGACGTCTAAGTTCACATGCTGTTTTTATTAACATTTAAAAGATGCTCACGCTAAAACTAATTGTCCTGTAGTGGAACTCGAAAATGTACCACCTCGTGAACTAAAACTTTTTAAAGTAAACACAGGGAAATAATTGCTGATCCTATTACGTAGGGGTGGTAATGCTATAGAGGCTAATGATAAAGTATTTTCAAAACAATTTGAATGGATAGAACCCGTTTTTCAAGTATCTACTTAACGGAACTCACTTTCACCGCTTCTTCAACAATGTAGGATACTTACAGCTTATTCTTAATTATTTAAGGAACTCAAAAAGCTATGAGTGAGACAAATGTTTCATGGCTTGTCAACACTGTTTGAATAGTAAATAGTGTCTTTAATAATATTAATATAGTATACAGTCAGTTAGTAAATTTGGAGAAAATAGCCGAACCTATTATCAATGATAAGCAGTTAAACTGTTATCATTAATTGGTAAATACTAATTAGTACCAATTAATTATGTGAACTCGTTATTTTCTTACAGTTCTTAAGGGGGGTCGGGAGCTCCATTTAAGCCCATGTTAAATTCTCAAACTTTAAGGAACATTTACCAAAAAACTAAAAAAAAATATTTTTTGGATTTTTGGAAATTTAAAAAAAAAAATACTCTAAAAATTACCAGTAATTTTTATAAATTAGTCGCAATAAAAAATTTTCTGATAGAAATTTTTTTCAATCCATGTGTTTAAAATGTGTAGAATAATGCCCTCGCCAAGATAAAAAAAATTTATTGATCTATCATTTATAGTTTTGGAGATAATGTTCCTTATTTGCCGAAAAAATTCATTTTCGGAAAAAGCCATTTATTTGGAACATCCATTAGCTTAGCAACTAAACTTGCTTTATAAATTGCATTCCTGCACCATATGAGGGATTGTCTGCTTCCTCTGCTTCATAGTCGTCTTCTAGCCTCTTTTTTGCCAGTGTAGTCAGTCTTCGACACTTTTTTTCTATTTCATCAACGGCTTTATTCGCTTTTTTTATGCGTAGCATGTCCATGTCTTGAAGCACATACACACAGTTTACCCCAGGTACAATTCCTAATTTAGCAAACACTTCGCATTGACTATATTGCCTTTGTTGAAGACAGCAATAGCATTCATATACCCCTAATTCTAGAGTTGATAGCATGACAAAAGTTCGCTTGGGAATACGAGCCCAAATCATGTTATTGAGCGATTCACTTTAGGTTCTGTTCAAGCAGGTTTTGAAGAATTTGCAAATTTACAATGTCATTAGTGCCACAGTTAACGTAGTAACTCATTGTAATCTGCAAGACAAGATACTAATTTTGCCTTTGCTAGACAAACTCTCCTCTTGAGGCTCTGGAGGAATTGGGCTTGGTTGTTGCACTTGAGTCCTAGGTTCTGGGCTTTGTATTACTAGGCCTAGATTCTAGGCTATCTCACACAGTCACTATACTACAAACACCACCTTTAGGTTCCCTACTTTGCTTACGTTTTTTTTAAGACTTTTGTTGTTACAAAATTCTAGGCATTAGCAATACCTTTGAAATAAAAACACTTACTAGACACCACAGGACAAACACCAGGGAACTTCACCCACTGACACCCCCAAAAATAAAGCTGTGACATTTGAAATGTTATTTTTGGTTATAAACAGAAGAAAAAACTAAATAACAAACACATGTAATGAAAGAGAAAAAAACACAGGCTGACAATACAACTGTACTCCATATAGCAAAAAAACGTAATAAGTTTAATACCAGCTACTCTTTTGGCACAAACGATTTACAGTAACCCCCCCCCCCTAACAATATAAATATACTGTCTCCTCAATGCTTGAAACCTCTCACAAAAAAATTTGAAAGTACAGCCTTAAAAAAAAATTTTGTTTATTCAAGAACTACTTGAACCGATTTTCATGAGGAAAAATTTGGTCTTGAAATTAACCGCTATTGAAAAGCAAAATAATATTCAATAAAAAACCGACAAAAAACACAGTAATTTTTGACCCATTTGACCTCCCAACCCCCCTTAATAATTGAACCCTTTGCTAACGAAATTTAATACTCACCTTCTAAAATTACCTATTAATATT
>NW_025781478.1:0-47000 GCF_021130785.1 Homalodisca vitripennis | reverse complement strand
TAGATATCTTAACCCTTCCCACGCCGTAGACGGATATATTCGAATGATAGTCTTTGACCGAAACGCCAAACACGATTATATCCAATATTACACATTGTGTCTCTTGGAGAGTGTTTTTAGTTCACAAAACGGCCTTCGGAAAGGCAGGCACACTGTCCGTGCTTATTGAGGTTGACTAGGAAGTATTTTTAGACAACCTGTATTCCAAGGCAACAGGAGCTTATGCCAAATATATCCATTGTCTACCTAGATGATAAGATAAGATGATAGACCTTATCTACAAAAGACCTTAGATAAGAAAATGCTTTAATAATTAGTAGTTTACATAATTTTAATTTTTCCGTTTTAATAGATTGTACCATGAATTTGAATTTAGATCAAATTATAACAGCATGTTAAATAGTTATTTTTAGATTCTTATCAATAAAATATGCTAATTTTAACTAAAATGCCCTGTTTTATATGTTTGTAGTTATTTCTTTTAACATTATTTATAAATAAATACAAATTAGCTTTGAACTTAAATAAAATTATATTTTTTTAATAGACGTCCTGGTGTTAACAGAAAGTATGGAATTTATTAGTGGTGGATTAAGGCTAGCTAAGGTAGATTCCTGATATGAATATTGCAGAGCTTTATACCCTGTTAAGTAAAGTCGTCTTGAACAAGACATTACAGATACTTTCTAAAGTTATCAAACTCAATATATATATTTATCTCTGCAATGTTGGCAATTGCTCCATCGTTAGTAAATACTGAATGTCCAACTGTAAACATCGTAATTCTAAGAAATCCATGTATTTTACATGTGAACAACTTTAGGATCAAATAAATAGATTACAGTAATGTGTCACAGGGGGTCCATTACTTACCTTATTAGTCTGTAAACAGGGCTACATGTAAATATATTTTCTGTTCGTAGTAAAACCTTTTGATCCTCAAAAGACAAATGATCTCCACGGAAAACTTAACGAGAAATAAAACTTTACAATGTGCTTCCGTAAAGGCAGGACTTCTAAGGATTTTCTTAATCAAATCAAACAGTTCTTTATTAACATTTTCTTGGAGAAAAGTAATAGAGTCAGATTATTTACATACATCAGCAAATATAAAAGCATTGGTTATGGATGTTCTGTTGTTGCGTTATTCCTCCAGTCAAGGAACTCCTTCACAGAATAGATTGATTGTTGCAGCAGCCAATTTTTTGTAGCAGTCTTCAGGTTTCTTACGGGTAGGGGTCTTCAAAATGGTCAGGAAGCATGTTGAACAACATAGTGCCTTTGTATGAGGGCTTTTTTTCGTAAAGGCTGAGGTGATGAGAGTCCAGAAGAAAGTTGTGTCTGTTTCTGGTGTTGTAGTGGTGTTGGTTTGCCAGTCTTGTTTGGTTAGATGTGACAGCGTGCATGATGGTCTCGAGAATATACAGTGCCACTACAGTCAGGATTTTTTGCTCCTTAAAAAGCTTCTTTGCAACTCTCTCGACAGTTCAGACCTGTGAGGGCTCTGATCGCTCTCTTTTGTACAACCAGCACTCTATGTAAGTTCTGGGCTGTTGTTCCACCCCAGGCCATCAAGCCATACCTCAAGTGCGACTCAAACAAGGCAAAGTATGCGATCTTTGCTGTTTGAGAGTCACCTATTTGGTTCATTCTTCTAATGACGTATACACTGCTGCTCAGTTTTTTAATAAGATGGTCTACGTGGGATGTCCATGAGAGAGTGCTGTCGATGGTTATGCCAAGATATTTGGTTGAGTCAGCAATGGATAGCTGTGGAAGAGGGTCATAGTTGTTTCTGGATGCAGTGAAAATTAATTGCTGTGTTTTCCTTTCATTCAAAGCTAAGTCATTCCTGCCACAGTATTGCTTTGTCATTTCAAAGGCAATGAAACTGAGAATGTCGAGTTGGTCTTTATTTCTGTTGGCAAGAATGAGGGCCGTGTCATCTGCGTAGGAGACTGTTTGGCAGAAGTTGTGCAGGAAGTCAGGGAGGTCATTTGTTAACAGTATGAAGAGGATCGGTCCAAGCACCGACCCCTGGGGTACACCTCTTTTCATTTCCAATGGTTTAGATTTAACTTTGATGATCGAGTTTTTACTCTTGCAGGTTAATTCAACCATCTGTTTACGGTTAGTTAAGTAAGTGTTAAACCATTTTGCCTCTTTGCCTGTTACGCCAAGGGTGTGTAGTTTTTCCAGTATCAGACTGTGCCCTAAGCAGTCAAAGGCCTTGCTTAGGTCCAATAATATAGTGGTGGCTATGGATCCGTTTTCAAGGTGGTCTATCACAGTTTCCACGAGTTGTACAATGGCTGAGGTGGTTGATCTGCCTGGGAGAAATCCATGCTGTCTTGGAGTCAGGAGATTGTTACCTTTAAGATGATCAAGTAGTCTTGTTAATACGACTTTTTCCAAGATTTTAGAGAGAGTAGGTACCAGTGAGATGGGCCTGTAGCTGCTGATGTCTGTAATTTCTCCATTTTTATATTTTGGATACACCTTTGATGTTTTGAGACCTGATGGGAATGTTCCTTCTTCGAAGGATTTGGTTTATAATGTCTACTATTGGTTTCAATAAGTTCAGCTTTGCAAGACTTGATGAGTTTGGCTGAGACTTCATCCTCACCTGCTGAAATTTTAGGCTTGAAAGAGTCTATGATGGCACTGACTTCTCTTGGGTCAGTTTTGACAATTAACAATTTACTTTAATAAACCATTTAAAATTTTAGAACTAAAGCCCTAAACCTGATGTCTTAGTTACAAGGTCTACCTGCAATCATCAGCACTTCCTTTTGATTTTAATTCCCACTACCTATTGGTGTGTTTTTAGTTTGATTTTTAATGAACAAATTAATAATATAACTCATTTAGCTACATTCAGCATTACAAATGTTCCATATGTGCACAATCTTTTGTAGGGGATAAACCAAATGAATCCTTTAATCTAGATGTTAAAATTCACAAATACAAGATATGTCACAAATTCAAATTTAAATTTTTCATATTTTCTTTTTAGACAGAATTTCTGACGAGATACGGAGTCAAAATAATAAAGATATATCATATGTAAAAAAAGTGTAGTTCCTGTGGTGATATGCTAGTTTAAATTACAATTATTAATCTATTAAAATACTTAACAAAAAAATTGCTAAGACAGTCTAATATAATTATTTGACACACCCAGTATATTCTCATTACATCTTGGGCACCAAGTTTAAGGACTTACACAGCAAAGCCTCAAATTTTAGGGTAGAAGGGTGTAGAACCAATTTAAAAAGTTAAGCCCTACCTTAACTAAGTTTGATAATTTTACTTCACCTTCAAAATACGAGGGCTTTCCAGAAAATAGATTACATTTTGATACTACCAAAAAACAAAGTACAAGAAAAAAAAAATCGTAAAATACTATTTTTCCCTATACAAATGTAGGCACTTATCATAGCAGTGAGCTAGTTTTGAAACTCCAGCGTTATAAAATTCTGCCACCTGAGACTTCAACCAGGTAGTCACACCAAATTTATAGTAATGCACAAAATTTATGGTATCCTAACTTCTGCAAAACAATTTCGTGTAATAAACTTCTTGAAAATTTGAGGAAAACTGAGTAAAAGTTTCTATTATTGTGAATCGGCAGTCTTCTTTAATCTTCTCATCAACTTTAGAGCCAATTTCATTGGTCACAATGCTTGGATATTCCACTTCGTTCATAATCATGCACATTAGTTCGGCCATTTTTAAACCTAATGTGCCAACAACACAACTCCATTTTCAGTAATCACATCGTTCCTATAAACTTCACAGATTTGGTGACAAATCTCAATTGGTTTATTAAGCTTAGCCAATAAAAACTATATTACATACGCACTTCACAACTCAAGGGATTTTAAAATGCGTCACACATTTTAAACTAATATTGTAAAACAATAAGGAGCATCAGTACCTCTCACTAGCTTGGCTAGATAGCCACTGAACGAAGAAATGCACTGACATCAAAATGGCTGTGATAGTCCCTAGCAGCTATGGAGCAAAACATAATCTACTTTCTGGATAGCCCACATAAATAAGATATTAATATAGGAGTAGTACTTACAGTTCGAGTAAAAGTTATAACAGTTTTTTGCCCAGTATCAAAGACCCTCGTGCAATCGAATTATGTTGGGGTGATCAAGTTTTTTTCAAAGTATTGATCTCTCGCTCGATATCTTCCATGGGAAACGCCTCGACAGACCCGCTTCTTGCGGATGAGCTTGCCTGCATACTGGCTGGACGTTGTCTTGTTCACACATCTTTTGACCACAGCAAAATGTCCTCTGAAATTAAATTTATAAATGACCATTCACATAAGACTCTAGAAACTATCACTAAGGACAAGGGATATTCCCTAGATATCTCGTAGAGGTTCCAATCTCTCCTGAAGAAAAGGAATTCAGTTTAAACACTAGAATAGTTTATTCAAAATGAATTCAATCTATTTTTAGCTGGATCAACATTTTATTGTTTTTTTTTTAATATGTTCACTAAAATGACAGACTAGGCACTGCACCTAGGATTCTACCTGTAGACCCACACCATACATTTGTTTATTTTAAGCATCGAAACACTAGGACTAGTTTACACTGATGACTACGGCTTGTTCTGTGAATCTGATGATCAGTAACGTCACACCACAGTTGGTAAACCTGTTACAGCGTAATAACTGTATACTTCTGTAATAAATCAACTTTACCAATCGACGAAAAGCTGACAGATCATTTAGACTTAAGTGAAACTGACCTTTATTTAATTTGCCTTAAAAATATCATTGACAAGAAAAAGTTCAATGATGCACATCTGTGCCTCATTTGGTCCATAACAAAACTGTTGATGCTGAGCCAAGAGACCCAAATGTGGGATATGTTGTGTATCTATCCAATAGTCTGTGGGTGTGGACCTAGTGCCACAAATATGTGCATTATTTGGTCCACAACAATAATGTTAATGCTGAGCCAAGAGACCCAAATGTGGGATAATGTTGTGTATCTATCCAAGTCTGTGGGTGTGGACCTAGTGCCACAAATATGTGCATTATTTGGTCCACAACAATAATGTTAATGCTGAGCCAAGAGACCCAAATGTAGGATATGTTGTGTATCTATCCAAGTCTGTGGGTGTGGACCTAGTGCCACAAATATGTGCATTATTTGGTCCACAACAATAATGTTAATGCTGAGCCAAGAGACCCAAATGTAGGATATGTTGTGTATCTATCCAAGTCTGTGGGTGTGGACCTAGTGCCACAAATATGTGCATTATTTGGTCCACAACAATAATGTTAATGCTGAGCCAAGAGACCCAAATGTAGGATATGTTGTGTATCTATCCAATAGTCTGTGGGTGTGGACCTAGTGCCACAAATGTGTACATTATTTAGTACATAACCAAACTGTTAATGCTGAGCCAAAAAACCCATATGTGTGGCATGTTGTGTATCTATCCAATATTCTGTGGGAGTGGACCTAGTACCAAAAATATGTGTACCTTTTTATTGGCTACTCCAGCCGTTAAATCCACTGATACCTAAAGGGCCACCACCACAATCAAATCGTCACAATTTATAATTATATAAACTACTTAAACGAAAATGTTGAACTGAATTAAATTACTGTTTTTTATATTAAAGTGTAAGTTAACTGTTTTTAATGCTAAAAAAGTAATAATTTAAAGAAAAATAAAATAACAATCTAGGCTAAGTGTATTAATTAAATGTAACAATGAAAACGTATCATTTAATTACTCTTGGGTAGAGTGGACCCGGTTTTTTATCAACTATATATAAACTAATCAAAGGATATTTAGTTATTAAACCCATCAATATAATTAACCAATAGTAATAATTACAACAATAACTAAATCATCTGCACCAACTGCACAAATATTTTACATTCTAAACAGAATTTGTTCTGTACATAACTTCTTTTAAACAAAATAAGATGGTTAAATTTAGAAAACTACACAAAATAACACTAAGGTATGATTTATTGTGTCTTTCTTAGTTTTAAGATGTTTGTTTTGTAGTTAAGTTATCTGTATTATTTAAATAACATTTTCCCGATCACCCGTCTCAGTTTTTAATTTGATTAATGGTTATGGGTTTTTATTATTTATGACATTACTTATTGTTTAAACTATTTTTATTAATTTGAAACATGATTTTAGTTTAGTATTTTATACACATTGATATTGATGAATAGTTCTGTTATTCGATTTATAAAGTATCGATGATTGTAATACGCAATATAAAAACCGGGTCCTTTTATGGTACTCTGCCTTACTTTTTAACATTTTAAGTTAAATTTGTCCGACAGTTTGTGACACAAACAACACGTTTTCATAGCCATTGCTCATATCCCATACAAATGATTTTCCTTTGTTTTAGTAAATTTTCAACAATATAACTATTAAATACATTAAAACAGAGGGCAATAATTGTAACTAACTGCAATGGAAATTTTTTGTATTTGATAGTTAAGGTACTTCTAATCAATAATTTGATTCCCTGATTCGAATGTGGTGGTGGCCACTTACTATACTATATATAATTACAGTTTTAATTATTGATAATTAATTGTAAATGTAGTTTTAGATCATTTCAAATTTCCTCCCAGTCGCCTAATACGTTGACGTTAAGTAGGTATTAGGTTAAATTAGGACTGCTGTTGTTCATTTTTTGTTATTTTTTTTAAATATTTTTACTAAAAATTGTGGTGGTAATGACTTTTACAGCAGAGATATGGTATAAAGTGGTTTAATTTTATGTTGGTGGTGTTCCCAAGACCCAGTATGTAAACCTTACACAACATATAATATACAAAATCAGATGTAATGACACCAATAATTCATCACGGCCTAACCTAAGTTAACTTTGTTACCCAGCACTATTTTTTACTATATTTTATGAGGATTTAAAGTTTCTGGAGTAGTTTTTTATACATGACTGAGAAATCAGACTTATTATAAATAATTACCTGTAAATCTAGGCCTACATAAATTAACTGAATATTCAACAGGCATTCACATTCAAATCATAAAATTAGAAAGTAATCTACTAATATAAATTAAACACAATTTTGAGTTATGAAGTTTATAAGTTGTTTACTCATTCGTGTTTGAAGTTTTTATACAGAAACTTGACTTAAAATATCCGAACAATTATCAAGCACACAATAAACTACAATATGATTCTTAATAAAATATTTAGTTTCTATTACTTACTTTCCTAATTCTTCAAACACATCATACTCGTCTTCAAAAGTGCCGTATTTTGTAGACATAATTATGAAGAGATATATAACATTTATTATAATTTTAATTGACAATTGAACGCTTAAATATAATTGTAAACAAAAATCGAACCGGAGACACGACGACAAAAACAAGGCTTTGACACTTTGACAGATAGCTGTCAGTTGGATTTGTATCCCGTTAGTCGGATTACAGGTAGAAAGGATAACCCTAAACACACACTACAGCTGAGAGTCTACAAAGAGGAACAAAATTGATTATCCGAAAGGGGATTGGCTTGTTTCATCACCTCCAATAGTGCAAACATTGTTTATGTTTAAAGTTTAACAACATATAAATTACAAAACGATTGGGTAAATGATGTGAACAATCCGAAGAGTATCCAACATCACAAATTAGATCTTCGACTTTTATAGTGAATAGGTATAAACTATCAGAGATAAGATGCTAAATGTACCCTTTCCTACTGTAAGTCTACTAAAGTATCAGTTCTAGTGCATATCTTATACTCTGTCCTATCTGTGGAATATCAGCTTTGAATAAGAAACCTTCTCTGAGTGCTTGATAATTAAGGGTATCAGAGACCAATCGGTAAATATGAGATTTTTGTTTGGCACATACAAACTTTGCAAACTATGCTGGGTTTGCATTAAAGACCTTTGACCTTTGACCGTATAAGACTAAACAAAACATTTTAACTGTAACATAGCTCCTCAGCTTTGAAATGTCGTATATTCGAACACTTTTTATTATTTTATATGGATAATGTTCACCCAGGGGTTTAGTGCCGGAGATTTTGTTGTGTAAATGTAACTTGATACTTTACCCAATTACAATTCCATTGTTTCAATTATAAGCGTATTTTATGCAAAAATACCAAGAAATTACTAAATGTATTTAGCGCTAGCACGGGATCATCTTTTAGATTTTTACCTAAGATTTCTTTTCGAGAAGATGTACGAAATGTTAGCTGAGTTGTCTATGATCTCATAATCTCTGCAAAATGAGAACATATTTGTATTCTATGCAAATAAACCTATAAGAAGAAGTGTTGGAATGTTCGAGGAAACACTTTGACACTAATACGTTAGAAACAAAAATAACTGTCTAATGAAGTAATATTGGCGTTGTTCCACTCTCAGACAATAAAACAACTCCAGCAGTCAATCTTCAACAGTTGTAACAAGCGTGTTAAGCTAATAGCAAAGAAAAGAAGAATATTCACAGTGATTTCCAGCCACGAATCCTGTTTCCCGAGCACACCGTTTCATCAAGGGGGTTTTGTTGCAAGATTCACTTTCCCTTGGCTTTGACATTCGGTACTGGAGTATTGAAGTTTACGAATACATTCCTGGTTCACGCTCATAATACTAGATTTGAAATATTTCTCTGGACAACACTGTTTAATGGTATATACAAGAAAACCAGCGTAATACATAGGTAAACATTTTTCAATATTTGCAAAATAATATGTACAATTTAATATGAGAAAATCAGGACTGAGTTATGTCTTTCTCATTGAAAACTTGTTCTACCTCTTTATATGTATTCTTCACATCTACACTTTCAGGAAAGAATATTTTTAATATGAACCCTAGGCCTACTTATTGCTTTTTTTCCAATTTGGCAGTTACTTTACGACTTATGACAGAGAGAATTTTTGTAAAAGCATTCAATGTATTATTGTGTTTAGCTGCACGGACAATTGGTACAAGACATCCAAAGGGTCTTAATTAATTTAAGATAAATTTACTTTTTGTCTACTTATTCACACACGCCATGTCATGTACCATTAGCTGCTGATCTATTGTATTTATTTGTAATATACCGTATGGAATAAACAAACTTAAAAACAGAACTGAGTGGAGAGTCGTTTTAACTGTTACAGTAGAAATTAAAGAGACGCATGATCTTACATTGTGATAGCATCCCCAGCTCATATGAATTGAAATATATAAACTATTGAAGTAAAGCTGGCAGCCAGACATAAATGGACAATATCATTTTGTAATATGTTACAATTGGGTCTTTTCCATTTATAAATATATATATATATCAATGTCAAGTTACGGATTGGCTCTAGTTAAATAGTAAAAAGCTAATAAAATTAATATGATTGTAAAAGAATATCACAAGAATATACATTTTAGGGAAGTGTAAAGACATTAAACCTTAAGGAGAGTGGCCAACAGACTGTCTCTGCCCACCACATACTTGCGTAAACGCTCTCTTTTGGAACATAACAGAATGTAATTTCTGAGTGCTGTTTCTCGAAGCAAGTGATAATAACATTCCTCTAATAATTTTGAATTTTCAGTGATTGACCCCAATTTATCATTTATCAAAATTATGAGTATCTTAATTTTGTAGCCATTACTTCTGAAATTAACAGTGATAAGTTTCATTCAAGATACCTTAATAGATGGTTTAACAATCAACACAAATTCGTCAAGACCTTTACAAAACCACCTTTATCCAATAACCCCAGATAGTTCCCGAAGATGTATAAACTTTTGTTTCTTCTGAAATCTGGAGAATGTAATGTGAAAATTTGATGATTACAAGACAGGGCACCTACTGCTGAGACGTGACCTTCTTTGACAACCATCATAAAAGTAATGTACAAAAAATAACATCTTTACAAAGCAATATTTTAGGGCATGTTTTGCTTATTAAACTGGGAAATATACGCATAGATTGAAAAACCCTTTTTAAAATATTAATCTTACCTTACCGTGCGTGTGTGTTCAGCAGCCCAAGCAGTTTTTAGTATATAGGAAACGATTTATAATTTGTTAATCTGATAATCAAGCTAAGATTACATTCATAAAGTATGACATGTTCCGATCGGTGTAGGTGTCGATCTACTGCAGTCCGCAAATTTACACACCTGACTCGCGGCAATGCGTGTCATATATACATAACTCAAAACAAAACCAGGATAATTTGTTTAATTAGGTTATATATATCTAGGGTTATTCATACACAAAATAATCACGTTTGCGCGATCGGTAATTTGAGTAACGCCGATCTACAAACGTAAACCTAGAAAACTGCAAATTATAAAAAAAACTCGAATTAGGTTATCTACGTTCGATCATTACAACAAAAAATGTGTTTGTGATCGGTTGATAACTTACGACGCGACCAGATTATCGTTCGATCTTCGAACCTGATTCTTACTTGAAGATTCGAGATTTGGCTTTGACACCACTAGTTATTCTCATAATCCCATAAAACTCATTCTTTAAACAAAAAATATCTGTAAACAAGTAATAATGCGTGACTTTTGTGATACTTCCGTAGACACCCTGCTGGAATAACCGATTAATTTCCCCGCTCTATTTCGAAATTTCCTGACTTCCATATTAAATTCCCGGTTTCCCCAATTTTCTCGGTCGCTAGACATCCTGATGCTACAGGACACATGGATCACTTCAGAAACATCTGATTAAGATGGGTGTAAGCCAGATTGATGAAGGCTTCTTCTCGATCTATAATCAGGACGTAGTCAGCGGGGAGCCAAAGGGGTCCGGATCCCCCCCCCCCAAATTGTCAAGGACTTTTTTAGTAAAGTATTATTATTATTTAAACAATTCAGAATTACTGGCATGTACTGCTGATAGATCGTTCTCAACAAAGAATCAGGTCAATAAATTTTTAAGGAACAAAATGGAAATATCAGTTGTCTGGATCCCCCAAACGTTTTCCTACTTTTTTGTCCATAAAGGAACATGTTAAAATCTGTTGCTGGAGGAAATATCAATCAGGATATCTCAGAACTGAGCAGCTTGGCTGGTAAACCGCCCTTTCTACTCTTTGGAATAGGTGTAAAGTACAACAAAATTCATATTGAGTGACAGACATCAATAAAGAACCTCAAGACCCTTTTTGAACATTTACTATTGTTTGTATAATCTCTTATTACTTGATACTTGGTAGCTCCGTCGATGACCGGTAAAACCTGATTGACTGTTTCATTTTACAAAATCTATATACAAATTAAAATCACAAAACTATATACAAATCACAATGGCGGTGGATGCTGAAAAAACCCAATGTCCAATTCTTTTAGTGAATAGATTGGCCTCTCAACCAAACAGCCCCTCAGACGTTTCTTAAACTTCCCAAGCTCAAAATTTCGCACGTACTCCGGCAGGGTATTAATAAGGTTAAAAGCTGAAGTAGGGAAGCTCCTCTGCGTCACAGCGAGCCTACATCGAGGCACATCCAGCTGGCAGGCCCCACGAGTACGGTGATCATGCATCTGGCTCCTTCTGTAAAATGAATCAATGTTGTCCCGTATGTAAAGGAGGGAGTCAAGGACATACTGGCCATGCACTTTGAGAATTCCCAGATGCTTAAAGATGGGCCTACAGTAATCCAGGTGGCCAGCACTAGCTATCACCCTAACAGCCCTTATTTGTAGTAGCAGGATGTCGCCGTTAGCGGAAGAATGCCGCCAAAGGAGGAGTCCGTACGTTATAAGACTGTGGAAAAGGGAGTGGTATGCCATTAATAAAAACTCCTCAGCTACATTGTATCTCAGTTTGCGGAGCAGGCAGACCACTCTAGACAGTCTTGAGCATACCTTGGAGACATGAGCATTCCAACTTAGTCTAGAATCCAGCCAAAACCCCAGCAGCTTTACACCCCACCCCCCGTCTGCCCAACAGCTCCGCGCTTCAAGCTGCAAAGAAGGGTTTGGATTTTATCTTCATTTAATTTTAGCTTATTGTCTGCAAACCAAGTCTTGGCAGTACCTAGCAATTCATCAGCCTTCCTAAGTACCACCTCAGGGTCACTAGCTCTTGAGATCAGGGTAGTGTCATCAGCAAATAGAAGTGTACATCCGTTTAAATACAAGTCATTTGCCAGGATTAGGAACAATAAGCGCCCCAGAACGGAATCCTGTGGTACCCCGTGCTTCAATTCCCTGGCCGCCGAGCACGCACCAACAAGAGAGACGATCTGGGATCTATTTGTGAGATAGCTGGTAATAGTACTCAAAGCCAAACCTTGGACCCCAAGTGAGTTTAACTTCCTAAGGAGGATATCATGAGGCACAATGTCGAACGCCTTGCTAAGGTCACAGAGGGAGAGGGATGTATTTTCGTTGGCCTCAAAAGCGTCTGAAATTCTTTCCACAAGAGAGTAGGGCAGTTGTTGTGGAGCGGCCTATACGGAAACCATGCTGGCCATCTAGAAGGTTATTTGTTTCCAAGAAGGAGGTGAGCTGATATTTTATTAGTCTCAATTACCTTAGACATCGCTGGAAGAATCAAGATTGGTCAATAGTTGCACATCTGAGCCGCACAGCTTTTCTTGTAGATTGGCACTGTTCTAGCCACCTTCAGTTTATCCGGAAACATTCCATGCTTAAGACAAACCGTTTATTACCTGTGAAAGTGGCCTAGCAATAATCTCAATGACTCCCTATAGAATTGAGCAGGATACGCCATTAACATCTTGGGTCCTAGAATTTCTTAAATCTTGAGACAATTTTAACGATTTGACAAGGGCTTACCACATTCCAGTCGACAAGTCTTGGGTGGTCTGGATGATGATGCACTGTGGCGGCCACTGAGTTGGAAGTAACCACTGGAAGATTTAAAATTATTTCCTCCACCGAGTCAACAAAAAAGTTATTAAATTCATCTGGCCCATATTCAGGTAAATCCACAGGTTTCTTGGTACAATGTATATCGATTATGTCCCAAGCGGCTTTACAAATGTTAGGGGATGACTTTATCAACTTGACATTGTGCTTCTTTTTAGCATCACTCACCCTTTTTCTATACAAACCCATTAACTCTTATATAAGTTCTATAATACTTGTCAGCCTCGTTAGGTACCTTGGCAGATTTATAGAGGTCATATAGAAGTACTACATAGGACTTCAGCCTACGGAGCTCATCATCATACCAAGACCTGTCTCTAAAAACATTTGTATTCCCCACTTTGGACATTTTTGGCCTATTTGTGGTTGAGAGGATAAACCAAATCAAACTTAAAAACAAAGGTTTCTATTAGAGAGAATCAAAAGCAGCCACTGGTGTGTTACCTACAATCACTTCGTCGCAATCCACAGATTCCAGCTCCCTACGAAAAAGTGGCAGAAGTTCATCCCCAACTACTCTTTTCCTGAAAATGTACTTGACATGCCAAGAAGGTGAAGGTGGTGTACTTACCAGGCAATTTTCAATTTTCATTGCGACAGCTGCATGATCTGCGACCATGGTATTGACCACTCCAACAGAATAATTCCACAAATCCAGATCCGTTACAATGTGTTTTGTACTAGATTACAAAAAACTTATGTATGACACCATTACTTTTCATCAGAAATATGTAAATGAATAAATGTCTAAGGTTTAATTAATCATAACGGTTTATATTCTTCAACAGCATTACATTTCATGACTTTTCATGGAGCTAACTCAAAATCCAACAATTTGCCATGAACAGTTACCCTAAAAATAAAATAAAATAACACACTGCAACAATACAAAACTTTATTTAATTTTACAATACAAAGCACTAACGTTACAATAAAATAAAATAAAAGAACAAACATGAAAAGTTGTATTATTTTTAAGAAAGTCAACAGCTGTACAGCTATACAACATACTATACACATACGACACAACATTAATTGTTGGACTCCATTGACTTCTTCAACTTCCGATATCTCTCGACGAGGTCACAGATGGACTTTCGTTTGAAGGAAAGAGGAGTGGCCTCTACGGCTGGCAGTGGAGTTGACACTGTCTCTTTTGGTCCACTTGTCACAAAGCTTACCTCAGAGAGGGGTGACAGATCTTCAATCTGTAATCACACATGCTCAGGTCAGTATTGGGACAACACAAACATTTATAATGTATTCGATACAGAAAGTCTGGCAATGTAAAAAAGATAGACAGTTAAACTAAACACTGTTACAGTTTTGTTTTGAAAAGTTAATAGTTTATATTATTTTATGCTTGTTCACAAAAGATTAATAAATAACTTAGGAGTTTATACCACATAAGTACACACACACACAGGAACCCATACAAGAAGAAGAACATACACCCATGCAGTTTTGATAACTTACAATAAACATATATAAATCAATAGATTTTAAAATTAATAAAAAACTAGCAACCTATTTTAGAGTTAAAATTAATATAAAACAAATTATCATACACAAAAACAAGAACAGGGTGGTTTTTTTGTATATATATATATATATATATATATATATATATATATATATATAAGATAGAAATACATAAACTATTGTAAAATTGAATCATCAGATAAAAAAAATAATTTCTTTAGACCAAATAACACAGAATACATTAAATCTTAATATCAAGGAGATTGTTATGCAAAGTAAGTTTACAACACCTGGAGTTATAAAGTGAATTTAGATCAGCTGGTGACTTTACAATAATGGAATTTTTATTCTTTTGAATGATGGCTTAATAGGAGACTGAGAAGAAGCTTTTCTCATCAAAGTTAATAAATATTTGAGTTATTAAATACAGTAATAATTTTATTATTTGTATTAAATTGGTGGTTCTCAATTTTTGAATCCAAGAACAGAAAAGACATTTACTAGATGATGAACACTTGAATATTGGATGACAACCAGAACTCTCAGATCTGCAAAGATTACTACTACCAATATTAAATCTACACTAAGCTGACAAGGATGATTGGAAGATGAATAATTGTCAATGGAACATACAAAGTAAAACTGGATTTAAACTCAAGTAAGATCTACCCAATTTATGATTCCAAATTTTTCAAAATCTAAACCTATTTTTGTATAAATTCAAATTTAACATGTACCACAATTTTTCCTATGTTGGATATCATTTGTTTTATGTGCCCATGGCAGTATAATCCAAGAAACCCTGTATGTGACAAATAAACTCAATAGCAATTATTGTAAATCAAACTTTTATTTATTTTATATCAATAGCTAGTTAAGTAAGGGCAAAGTACGGGTTAAATCAGTGGTTCTCAACCTATTCAAACGCTGCGACCCCCTTTTTAGGTTGAGAATTTTTCCGCGACCCCCTTCTTGTAAACATCGTAAAGTAAGCCTTTGTATGAAAAAAGACAGCAATAATTAGTTTTAAAAAAAAATAAAAAAACACTATTCAAAACTATATAAAAACGTTAGTGAGCACTAATTTCTTAATAATTAATAAACGATCCTGTAATAAATGTAACGAAAGTAATTTTAATCATTTTCAATTCTTCAATATCAAAGCAGGCAAAGGACTGTGCGCAGTGTATTTTACAGAACTGACGCGTGGTGTATTTAAAGCCGCGGAGACAGCCTGACATGGAGCTACAGCGCGCAGCCATCGCACGGCGCAATTCGTCCTCCAACAAGCCACTGTGCCAGTCGACTGCCTGACGTCTTGAGAAATAGTGCGTACTTTGATCTTCAAATTGAACACTCAAGTTTTAGTATTAATAATGGATAAGTTTTTAAAAAGAGAAGCTTCATGTAGCAAAAGTAGTTCCGAAGTCTCAAAACCAAACTGCCGAAAGTATGATAATGCATATCTACAGTTTGGTTTTACTGAACTTGAAAACAAACCTCAGTGTGTTATTTTGTAGTGAAGTTTTATCAGTTGAAAGCATGAAACCTTCAAAAATGAAGCGTCATCTTGAAACTAAGCATTCTGCGCTGAAAAACAAACCAGTTGAGTTTTTCCAGAGAAAACTGCTGTCCCTTCGCAGTCAAACAGGTAAATATTAAAAGTCATACTGATGTTAGCAAAAATGCCCTCAAAGCTTCGTACGAGGTAGCGCTAAAGATTGCTAAAGTGGGGAAGCCACATACCATTGCTGAGGAATTAATTCTTCCTGCCGCAATCGATATGGTTTTCAAATATGATTAATCCTCAAGAAGCTGACAAGCTAAAAAAAAATCCCACTATCAAATGACACTGTGCCACGACGAATATCAGACATGGTGAAAGATGTTCAGAACCAGCTAAAGATGCAAATAAAAGAAAGCACGTTTTTTTCGATTCAATGCGACGAATCAACTGACATTGCTAACTGTGCTCAGTTTTTGTGTTTTATTAGGTATGATTGCGGTCACTCTATTAAGGAAAAATGTATTATTTTGCAAATCTTTGCCAGACCATGCCACAGGTGAAAGTCTTTTTAAAGTGTTCATTGAGGCAACTGAACCATTTGAAATTGATTGGAACAAATGTGTTTCAATTTGTAGTGATGGTGCAAGAGCCCTTTCGGGTAAAAGTCAAAGTCAAAGTCAAAAGATTCTTTATTCATAAACTGTACAAATAATACAGAGAATAGTGTCATAAGCATCATTTGCATACAGCATGCTATAAAATACTAATTTAAAATATGTTCACATACACAAACATCTACCTAAACATTTTTTTGTTTTGTTTTTAAGAAATTAACAAATTCTTCGACATTGTATACACAAATATCACATAAAATAGATCTAATTTCATTTTTAAAATGTTTTACATTGAGCAATTTAACATTGTATGATAGCATATTATAAAGCCTCAGACCAAATTCACAAAAACTGTTTATAGTTGTTTGAAAATTGCACTGATTTACTCTAAGGAAATTGTTTTGTCTGGTAAAATGACTATGAATAGAATTATTTGTAGGAATTGTATCTAAATTAGTTTTGATATATAATAAACAGTCTAAAATGTATAAAGAAATAATAGTTAAAATACCAAGTTGCTTAAACAGTGGCTTACAGTGCGTCCTACTACTAACATTAAACATTACTCTAACTGCTCTCTTCTGTAATAAAAATAGTCTTCTTAAATTACCAAAATGCTCCCACACAATAATTCCATAAGATAAATGACTTTGAATATGGGCAAAGTAAACAGCTTTCAACACATCTATGCTTACAAAAGATTTAAGTTTTCTAAGCATAAAAATACCTTTAGAAACCTTTTTACATAGAGTTTCAACATGAATGTTCCACTTAACATTAGATTGCACGAACAGGCCTAAAAACCTAACACTGTCCTCATTTCTTGTTTTAAAGCTGAATTCAATACTCTGAGTTTTATCATTATTCAAACATAATGAGTTGGCAGCTGTCCAATCTTCGATTATGGAGTTAGAAGTCATAAGGAGGTGATTAGCTACACTAGCATATTTACAATTAATTTGAACAGCTAAATCATCAGCATACATGTAGGCACTTACATAATCATTTGTAAAGGCTGATGATAGATCATTGATGTAAATTTATAAACATGGTAGGCCCCAAAATTGAGCCCTGCGGGACCCCTAGCTGTACAGGTAAATAAGAAGAAAAATTATTATTATAGTAGACTGACTGATGCCTTTCTGATAGGTAAGATCTAATTAAGTTCAAAGCAGATTTATCGAAACCATAATATTTTAACTTATCTAATAATACACTATGTGATATAGTATCGAAGGCCTTCGACATGTCATAGAAATTACCTAAAACCTTATTTTTTACATCTAGGCCATTCATACAATTTTTCATAAATTTAACAATAGGATTACATGTGCCTCTATTAGGCCTAAATCCAAACTGATCATCAGAAAATAGCTTATGTTTTTCAAAATAGCCACCTATTTTTCTATTCAACAACAATTCAAACACCTTTCCAATAACAGGTATTATGGACACTGGCCGATAGTTACAATAATCAGTTTTTACACCTTTTTTAAACAAAGGAACTACTTTTGATAACTTCAAATGTAAAGGGAAACACTGAGTTATCAATACATTGATTAAACAAATAGGCCATAACCTCTGCAATATACGGTGCAGCAAGTTTTAATATTTGTGAATTAAGACAATATACATCTAAACTAACACTATTACTAAGAGAGAGGATGGCACTATATACCTCATCTACACTTACATTACCAACAGAAAAAACATCACAGCCTTGGTTATGACTTAAACTTATTAAGATAGTATGTAACATCATGATGAGACCCAGGTATATTCTGTACAATAGATTCAACATTATTTAAAAAGAAATAATTGAACTCATCACATTTTAATCCAAGTTTATGTGTATCACATATAGGCCTTTCATTCGTACTCATGCCATCCTTAATAACAGACCATATGGCTTTAGGTTTATTATTGGCCTGAATAACTCTGTTGCAATAATATGCTTTTTTAGCTGATGAAATTTCATGTCTGTAAATTATTCTTAGTTGTCTATACGATTCTCTATAGCGTGCTTGACCAGTGTCTTTAAAAAGGTTGTAGATAGTAAGGCATTGTTCTTTGAGATCAGAAAGATTCTGGGTATACCACCTAGGCCTCAGAGGCTTATTCCTTTTATTACTCACAAACTTAGTTGGAAAAACCGTGTCTACAATGTTCAAGAATACACTAAAAAAAATATTCAAACTTGTCATTTACTGTACCCAGAGTATACAGAGCAAACCAGTTTATTTTTCTAAGTAAGGTTGTAAAATATAAAACATTAATTTCGTCAATAGGTCTTGTCAAGTGAGAGCGCTTACAAGTATTTAACTGTATATTATCTTTGGTGTTTAGTTGCATTTGTAAAATAACCGAATAATGATCTGATACAACCGTTGGCTCAACACATGCAGACACTATCCTGTCTTGGTGAATTGTGGTGGCAATATTATCAATGCAGGTACCCATATTACCAAATAGACTAGGTCTGGTAACATCCGCCACAGTATAAACTAAGTTAAAACTCATTAACAGGTTAACAAATATACAGTAGATCTATTAACACTATCAACCAACAAATCAACATTGAAGTCACCACATAGCATAACAGACGCATTAGACTTATTTCTAAGACATACAGCGGATTGATTGCCAGGTTGAAAACGTTAATGCCAAATGCAAACTGGGTGCATTGTTTTTTACATAAACAAGCTTTGGCAGCTAAAGGAATGCCGGATGACTTGCGTCAAGTTTTGGCTGAGGCTATCAAAGTTGTTAACTACGTCAAGAGTCGACCATTGCAGAGTAAATTACTTGAAAACTTGTGTGAAGAGGTAGGAGCCCTGCACAAACATTTGCTATTCCACACCGAAGTGAGATGGCTGTCCCGGGGTAACGTGTTGAGTAGGCTGTTTTCATTGAGATCAGAAATATTGCTTTTTTTAATGGACAGTAAAAAATGAACTTTCCCATTTTTTCAGCGATGAAAAATGGTTAATAAAGCTTGCTTACTTAGCTGATATTTCTTCTCATCTCAACATTTTGAACTCATCCCTACAAGGACCAGAAACAACTATTTTGTATGCTCAAGTCCGAGTAAATGCATTTGTAAGAAAACTTACTCTTTGGAATACAAGAATAAAAGATGAAGACTTTGAAAATTTCCAACTTACACAAGAATTCAAGGAGTATGTCTCAAGTATTGGTGACACATCCATTGACACATCATCTCTCTCATTACTCATATCATCACACACCTTGAAGCCTTGATAAAGCATTTGAATGATTATATTCCTGTTTAAGATACAAGTAGATCTGTGTGGATAATAAAACTATTTTCCGAAAAAGCTGAATTGAATGCTGGCCTCCACGATGAACTGATAGATATATCAAGTGATCAGTCATTGATACTAACTTTTGACGATGTTTGTCCCGACAAGTTTTGGCTAAGTAAGAAGGAACACCCAGAATTGACCAAAGTAGCATTGAAGATTTTGATACCCTTTTCTACTTCTTACAATTGTGAAAAAGGATTTTCCACAATGGTGAATTTAAAAACCAAATCAAGAAATCGTTTGGCACTGGAAAATGAATTTTGTGTTTGACAAAAATCAACCCAGACATTCTACAGTTAGTTAATTCAAAGCAAGCTCAAGTTTCTCATTAAGTCATTCTGCTGGACTTTTAAAAAAATGTATTTTTTGCAATGTATTTTGTGTAGTGTGCCTTTTTTAGAATAAACAAATTTTGTCTCACAACAATAAGGCCTGCGTTACGATACAAGCTGCGCGGCAGGCACCATCATTTTTAGCAACGATGTTGAATCATTTAGAGCTCCATTTGTTCCTTTTTGTTAATTATAGTTGTATTTTAAAATAGTATTGATTAATTGTAAATTAATTAAATATACTTATTGTATTTAAGAAGCGGACTCAACTCAGTTTCTAAATAAGTACATGGTTGCTTAATTTAATATTCGCCGCTCATATGGTATATATGGCCTGAGTTTTTTAATTTTTTTTTTTCATTTATCACCTATCTCGCGGCCCCCCCCAGACCCGTCCCGCGACCCACCGGTTGAGAACCCCTGGGTTAAATAAATAAATAAAGCAAAAAGAAAAATTTAACATAACAAGAATAATTAAATCTGTAAAGCTCAAATCTAGAATTCACAATATTAAGGATACGACAAGGAGTGCTCGCACCAAACCACCCTTGGGTAATTTGATAGGTCCAATCTACTGCGGGAGATGACTGTTGGAGCTGGTGGGATTCCCTTAGAGTCAAAAGTTCTTACCAGCCTAGACATAAGGGTGCCACCCCCTACCTACTTTGAATAGAGACTTGTTCAGAGCTGTCTTCTCCTTCTTCCGAGGGGACATGACTGAGATTAATGTCCTAAATTCTTCCTCCTGAATCTCGACAGGATGCGGCCCTTACCCCCAACCTTAATCATCCAGCGAATATCCTACCACTCCAGAAGCATCACAAAGGTCCATTTAGGACTAGGTGTAATTTGAAGCTTCTTGTTCTAATAGAAGTAAGTTACACAAAAAGGTTATAGTAACATTGGATTTAAAAAATGTAATACTACTGTATTTTGAAGTTACCAGTGTGTTAACTTAAAATTAAAATTTAATTAATCTCGATAAAGCATATGTTCAACTATGAGTACGGTAATAAACATTCTGGTGTTGTTACCTCTTCCAGTTTCGGCCCTGTGGGGAGCTGTCCGTACAGAGATTTCCGGCAAGTGAGCGCAGGGGTGGAGGTGGCGGAGACCGTTGAGTGGCGAGGCAATGTTCCTACTTGACTGGGACGGTGGGGTAATGTAGCCAGGTGGGGGCGGCGGGGCAATGTAGCCAGGTGGGTTGGAATACGGGACTGTGAAATGCTGTGGCGGGTGCTTCGCTTTATGCTGGAAGCTACACCCGGATGCCGGAACCCCTTGGAGGAAGGAGTGTCGAAAATCGACACCTGGGACCTTTTCCACTTGACAGAGCACACAACCCTCCTGTGGCTCTTCTTCTTCCTCACTATATCCGACCAACGCCTTCGTTTATCTTTCCAAACAAATAAAACACATAATAAATGTAATTATAATCATTTTCTCACACACTACAGGAGCTCGGTCACCAAATGCTTTGCTTATGAATGATAGACTCAAGTAAATTTCAAATTAATAGCCAAAGCGGAGACTAGGCTGTATGGAGGGTAGTTACTTTATTCTCACCCAAAGTTCTACATAAACATTTACAGTGCGAGGGCAAGCACCATCATAGACCAACACAATGCTATTGATGCACATTTCATAGCTCTTATTGTGTATTGCACATTTTCTAAGCAACTCTTAAAAAATCTATTGTTAAACAGTTTTAAAAAACCACTAAGAAAACAAAAATGTCCCAAAAACATATAATGCACATGATTAAAAAACAAAAACACTTTTGTTACGGTTGGTAACATTTGCTATAATTCCATTGAGTGCTATTTAGATATCCAAAATTACGTATAATCTACCTTCAATCTTATCAAGGAGGACAAACATTTTTATAATAGAACTTGAGTCCATCATTAGACAGTCCCAGAAATACTGAGTAACTTCAAACTATTACACAAACTAACTGGCTTTTTCAATAGGAACATTACTTTTTTCTGAATACCAAAATATTATTCTAAGATTTTTCATACCTTCAGTGCAGCAATATACATTTTAAGTATACCAAATTAATAGGAATCCAGGATAGTGGCTAGATACATCAATATGTAGGCTTATAGTCTGTATGTTCAAAGAGAATCCTTTATAACCTTATAGATAACCTTTAGAATTATATTTCCTTAAAAAGTCTTGTAATAATCCGGTGGTGATTAACCCTATCAGTACTATTTATTTTACCTCCTCCTGCACGACATATAAGGACTATCCATAAAGTATTACGTTTCGCTCTGTAGCCGCTAGAGGTAGAAATATTGCTGCAATTTTGATGTCAGGGCATTTCTCCGTTCAGTGGCTATCCAGCTGTGATAGTGAGAGGTTACTGTCCTTGTTGTTTTACAATAGCAGTTTAAAATGTGTGATGCAATTGAAAATCCCACCAGTTGTGAAGTGTGGTCAGTAATACGGTTATAGTTGGCTAAGCACAATAAACCAATTGAGATTTATTGCCAACTCTGTGAAGTTTATGGGAACGATGTGATTACTGAAGGTGGAGTGAGTCAGTGGTGCATTAGGTTTTAAAATGGTCAAACTAATGTGCATGACGATGAACAAATTAGATATCCAAGTATTGTGACCGATGAATTTATCTCTAAAGTTGATGAAAGGATTAAAGAAGACTGCCGATTCACAATAACAGAAATCTCACTTAGTTTTTATCAAATTTCAAGTCGTTTATTACACAACATTGTTACGCAACAGTTATATTACCATAAATGTTGTGCAAAATGGTAAATCTTAATAGAAATGCTTAAAAACTAGCGTATGGCTACTTTAATGACATTTTTGAACACTTACGAAAAAGATAGTGACTCACTGCTCGATCGAATTATAGGAGAAGAGGCTTGGGTAAAATATGTTATTTATGAAACAAAATTACAGTCTATGGAGTGGGCGCTTTGATGATGACGTGGAACTGCGGGAGGGTGTGACTACCTGGTTGAAGTCTCAGGCAGCAGAATTTTATAATACTGGAATTTAAAAACTAGTTCATCGCTATAAGTGCCTAAATTGTTATTTGCAAAACCATTCTTCATTTAATTTTAATACTAGTTAACTTATTTTAATTAATGTGTAACAACTGATGAGGTTTTCAGTATCAGGCAATAACGTTTAAGAGTGTCAATTTTACTGTATACAGTACAGTACTGTATATACTTTCATATTTAGCTCAAAATTATTTCACTAATAATACACTGTTATATATTATTGTTATGAGTGTTTTTCATCATCTGACTCCGTAGAAGTTCAACTATTCTATCAATCGCTAGGTAATTGGATACAATGTATTCATCTGTGGCCAGTGGTATAAAGATGATCATGTAACCGTAATGATACCTTTTTTGACAGCTGATGGAGGTTTGCAGGGCGAAATGGGTTTAGCAAACTGAAGTGTAGGGGGGGCTCTCAGGTACTTGAAGTGGTCCGGAGCTTGTTTCTGCTTGATGTATGCATCTATAATATAAAAACAAACTTAACATAAAAATTAACACTGATAACACTATTTTTTAATTTTTAAGTAACTATTTTAACAAGTTCACAACAACGGCTTAGTTTTGAACTTTCTTATTTCCTGTTGAACTTTTCAATAGTAATGGTAAAAAATCGTAATCATTTTTTTCATGCTAAATGTAAGGAGTAATGAAGAAAAGTATGTACGCTTCGCAATTTTGCACAAAAAATTATTTTTAATATGTTTTTTTCAATGTTTTTCCTGGTATCCCAAAGGGTACATACAAAATTAAAAAAATTATGCACCCAGCAGAGTACACGATAGTCTAAGGTCTATATTTAAGCACAGGATCACATTTAATAAACCACTAAGACAGGCAAATAATAGAAACGCAATAAGAAAATGCACCCCATCGGGCGCACAAAGCAATTTATGAAAGTCCGGTGTGTACCCAATTAGGTACATAATGGCAGTTGTGAAAGATCATGTGTATCCAATGGGATATAGGGTATAAAATACAGGTGCATCGTCAAAGACAAAAAATATGAACTAACCTAAAGCTAAAATACATTTTGTATATTAATTTGCACTTACAACAGATAATTTAATAAACATAAATAAAAAAGATTAAAATATTAACACCTTTTAAAAATGGGAGTGTGCAGCAGATCAGTTTCAGTTATCAAGCAGGTACTCATCCAAGGAGTAATATGCCTCCTTCACCAGCTTATCCTTTACAGCCTTTAACATTTGTTTTCAATTAAGACACACAAAATGGAGAGATATTCCATTAAACATTTTTAAAGGCAAATATGATGGGCTTTTTTCAAATAAGGAGATTATGGTGGGAATACTGACATTTTGAATTGTTCCTTGTATTAAAGTGGTGTGTGGAGGTAAACTCATTATACAAGGCAGACCTATCGCACACCAACTTTATGATGTCATAAACATATATTCCTGTTAGTGTCAATACCTCAAACTGTCTAAATAATGGTCGAAAACAAGAGCGTTTTTTTTTTTTAGCAATGTTCTAATTATACTCTACTGTGCAACCAATATTTGTTAATAATTTTTTTGTGCACCCCAGACAACTATTCTGTATCGTAAAAAAAGATTCTATACAGGCATAATATACTGCTTTGCATTTTCTAAAGATTTGCAGTGTGACAATGCTGAGAGCATAGCATAGAGTACATAATTTATTAACTAATAGTTTATATGGTGATTCCATTTTATGTTTTGATCAAAATGGAGTCCAAGAAATTTGTGGGATTCTACAAAGCCCTGATATGTCTGAGTGATTTGATGAATGTTTAATGTGACTACACATAACACAGCTATGGCAGGTAGGGTTGATTCAATTGAATTTTGAGTTTAGCTCCAGTTCACCTTCCTATTAGTGCAGCGTCTGGTATCTGACGCTGTCTCAGACTTGACTCCTGGAATCTGGAGTCATGTTCGTCTCAAGAGATCCAAAGAACAAGACAACGAAGAAGCGCAAAACGCAACATTTACATCGCTTTGACATCAGAGGCACAAATAAATAGGTGAAGTGGAAGTCTCATTGTCTCATCAGGTACAAAACTGAGTGCACTACGATGTGATAGACACGATCTCTAAGAACGGTGGAGCAACTGAGTTTTCTACACATAATGTAGCTATGGTAGGAATGGTCTATTCAATTGAATCTTCTTTGGATCTCTTCAGACAAACATGACTGCAGGTTCCAGGAGTCAAGTCTGAAATAGTGTCAGATACCAGGCAAAGGAAGGTGTCCACCTTCCTTTTATTGTTGCATAACCTATTATTTTTCCAAAAGTATTTAAAGTCACAGCATGTTGACTTACATACAATGGGTCGCAGTTTGCTGATGACTCTTCTGCTCTGATTGCAACACGTGTCTAAGGCAGCGGTCAGGTTGATAGCCCGTGCCTGCAGGTCACGGTACTGCTTCAGGAGCTCCTGAACTTCGGGGAGCAGGGAGGACGTGGTAGGAGTTTCCGAAAACCATGCCCGCCGCCCACGCTTGCCCCGCCTTCAGCACCGCCGCCAGTCTCACATCTCCACTGCTGTTGTACACAGGGGAGGCCACCATCTGTGAAATGTGTCATTTATTTCAAAAAAGTCAGAAAAATTAAAAACACCATCTTTATTTAAAGTTTTAGTTAAAAACAACCAACACATTATGATTGTCACACACAAAATTCATGGAATCTTAAAATTCGTGGGGCGGAGAACATGAAAGGTTTTCATCTCTCACAATTTTTTAATTTTCCTGAAGTAGCATCTTAATTGTTTGTTTTTTTAATAACTTTGATCAAAACTTGACTGAAGTGTCAACAAATACAGAAATTACAATAACAGTAAAATTGTGATTAATAGATATTTTTTATCTTTGTTCAAATGTCTTTTACTTGATTTGAAACATGATAATTAAATTTAACACCCCTAAACAATAACATAATGTCCAATAGCTGATGCCATTTGCAATAGCAAGGAAAGACTGTTCAACTAAATATGCAATTTCGCCTCTATCACACTGTCGCAGATTGAGCCATTACTCAATTCATTACTAAACAATATCAAAACTACTAATAGATTTGGGATCAAAAAACGAATAATAAATTTACAATTTTTGTATTTTTTGTACAATGCAATGTATATTGTTAACGGCAATTAAATTATTTGACACCAGACATACCTCAGCGAGTGCAGGGGAGATTGCTAGCTTCGTACCGTCCAGACACAGATCCTCGGAAGTCTTGGCAGCTGCTGCCTTCCTCCGCTTGCACTCAGCAGTCAGGTCCCTCAGCTGAACCAGCCGTCCAGCTTGCTTTTTCAGCTCTGCCACTTTCTCGTTTGTCCTCGCGTTCCAATCTGTCACAGGTATCCATTACTATTGGTGAGCCAGTATAATGGAAAGTTAGAGTAAAAACCTGTTAGTTGTATTGTTCATTTTTTGTAGGCATTAAAAAAATATTCAAAGGTTCAAGATTCAAAAAGTCTTTATTCGTGAAATGCACATCATGTACAAGAATAGTGTCCAGTAAAACATAATAAGAATACTATCAAATAAAAACACAAATTTGCTGTTGAAACAATGAATAAAGTGCTAGGTTCAGCAGGTAAGAATTTCATTTCATTTGATTGGACCTCCCAGGGATTTGAACCCGTGATTTTGTTTACTTATCACTCTTGGTAGGTTTTTAAAGAACTTATGTCCCATAAAATCAGTTTTCTTTTTGAAAAATTCAAGATTATGTTGTGGGACATTTCTTTTATGCCTTGTGTTGTATCGATAACTATTAACTAGAATTGGAGTGTTGTTTTCTTCTTGTTTCGCATTAAGAACTGTTTGAATACCAAACATTTTAAATAGTTGGTCACAGTTTTTCCACTAGACAAGGAACTGAGGAAATCTCTACTGCACTTAAATCTAAAAGGTTTTCTGGGCGGCTTCCAGATTAACAGAATACTCAGGATTGATAAGTGTGAAGCTGATCCGGAAGGCTAGCCCTATTCCAGACTTTACTAAAGGATAAATTTTCAATTGAAAATAAAAAAGTGACTAAATTTATTTCACTTACAAGTAAATCAAAATGAGGATGAAAGAGTGTTATCTAATCCAACATAACCTCAAAGATGACCTGTTGAGAAAGTAACTTGAGATACTACAACTTCCAGAATCGCCATATTGACTATATCAACGTGCTGTATCATTATGTACGATATATAACTATAGGTGAGCAAGTAGAAATAATCACATTACACCACAACACCGCCACAATAACTCCTTCAAAATTACTGCACCACAAGATCTATTACATTAGTAGTATACTTTGGCCGTTCCTGGGACAACGCACCCGAGACCGGTTCTGGGACAAACCGTGTGAGACCGAATCTGGGACAGAAAATTGTTAGAGAGCGATTAAGAGTGTGAGTACGGGTGGTCAGAACCGCGCCGCGCGAATCACCACGCATGTCATCGCTGTCCCGCCACAGACACCACGCGTTGTTACTGTAAGTATGCAAGCAATCGGCACGCGCCTCGTCAGCACCGCGCCGCGCGACTGTTGAACCATCATCGCCAAGCATTTGGCACGCGCCTCGTCAGCACCGCGCCGCGCGACTGCTGAACCGTCACCACCACCGCGCTGTGTGAGACACCGCGTGTTGTTTCTATAAGTATACAAACAATCGTTACGCGCCTCGTCACTGTCCAGTCACCGCCGCGCCCGCGAGACACCGCACCTTATAAATTACTAGTTTGGTATACTGTAAGTGTATTGTGGATAGTATCAGGAATTAATGAAGCAGAAAAGTCGGAAAGAAATCCTGCTTCGAGCATTAGAGGTTCATAAACCTGTGGTTAAGCGATTCCCTAAGAGAAAAATTGTAACTTTGGGTATTGATGATTTGTGGGCTGCAGACCTTGTTGTAATGATTAGGTTTTCAAAGGAAAATGATGGATTCAGATACATACTTAATGTAATTGATACGTTTTCAAAATATGTGTGGTCAGAACCATTAAAAACTAAACGCTCACAAGAGGTTACTAAATCGTTTGGTAAAATATTAAGAAGAGCGAAATTGGTTGGTCACAAACCCCCGAACCTTCTTCACACGGATAAAGGACGAGAATTTGTTAATAAGGAATTTAGAGAGTTTTTACACAAAAATCAAATAAAGTTATACCATACTGAAAATGAGGAAAAAAGTGCCATTATAGAGCGTTTCCATAGAACTCTCAATGAAAAAATGAAAGTGCACTTTGAAATTCAAAACTCTTTTAGATGGGTGTCCACATTTACAGAAGCTTCTACGTCAATATAACAGTAAATTTCATAGCACTATAAAGATGAGCCCATCAGAAGTGAATTCAAGCAATGAACAAACTTTAAGAAACATGTACGCAAACACTGGACGATGTCTAGTATTCAGACCCAGACTTTCGGTTGGAGACCGCGTAAGAATTACTATAAAGAAAGATGTATTTGGAAATAAATACCGCAGAAATTGGACAAGAGAAATTTTTCGGATTGTGGCTGTCAACAAAACTTGCCCTGTTACCTACAAAATCGCAGACCAGTCTGGTGAGGAAAATAATAGGATCGTTTTATGAAAAAGAGTTACAAAAAACTATGTTCTAGTTCAGAGTCAAATGTATTAGTAAGGCTCTCATCCTTCCTTCCACTCATCCCACACACCCACCCTCTTCCTACTCCTCTTCCTATTCTCATCCATCCATACCTCATCCTTTTCCATCGTCTAATCGCGCCCATACAGTAAGAGAGTAGCCAGCTCTATAATAATGGTGTTTTCTCCTGCTAGCAAGCAAACAGCATTTCTCAATGCTACGGATGGTCTTCGAAGATCATCAGTCAAGAAATGTTCGAATTGTGGAGAAGAGGTTACGGCATCTAACCTATCCCGCCACCAAAAAAACAAAGAAGTGCATCCATACCTCATCCTTTTCCATCGTCAATCACCCATACAGTAAGAGAGTAGCCAGCTCTATAATAATGGCGTTTTCTCCTGCTAGCAAGCAAACAGCATTTCTCAATGCTACGGACGGTCTTCGAAGATCATCAGTCAAGAAATGTCCAAATTGTGGAGCTGAGGTTACTGCATCTAACCTATCCCGCCACCAAAAAACAAAGAAGTGTATGTCAGCGTCAAATCCACCAGCTTATGCTTCTTCCAACGGATTCAATGAAAAACCTCCTTCGATGAAACAAGTATGTTCAAGGTGTGGTGTTGAAGTCAGGAACTCCTCCATGTCCCGCCATAAAAAAACAAAGAAATGCATGTCCACGTTAGACAGACAAACTCCGGATTTTGATATGTCTATGTTGGAAAACTACGCTGATGCTGTGAGTGACAATCAATTCCAGAACGCGATTGCTGATTTTGATATGTCTATGTTGCCAGAGTCCTATTCAAATCTCAGACCTGAAGAACAAGACGCGATTGCTGATTTTGATATGTCTATGTTGCCAGAGTCCTATTCAAATCTCAGACCTGAAGAACAAGACGCGATTGCTGATTTTGATTTGTCTATTTTAGACACTCCAGATTTCTATTCCAAAATTAGAACTATAATTGGTCCATCTAAAGCTGACGCTCCAAAGTTTGAACCACCAGTAAAAAGGATACACCCCGATTCATCGAAAATTATATCAATACTTGGTCCACCACCATTTGAAGTTCCGGATAAGTCAGACTATTCACTGCATATACCATATAGTCCTGTATACCATTCACCACTACATATCCCAGAGAGTCCAACATACAACGTGCTTAGTCCGACCGATGTACGTGCTCAAATAAAACCCCAGAAGAAACCATGTCCAAAATGCAGTAAGGAAATAACGGTTTCCAACATGGCTCGGCACCAAAAATCTCAGAAATGTGCCAGCAAGCAGCGTGGTATGACATATAACGAACGTCTGAAAAAGATGGAAATCAAACCAGCTCCTAAAAGTAAAATGTGTTGGATTTGTGAAACACCAATAGAGTCATCCAACTGGAACCGTCACAAACAATCGAAACGCCATATCCGTTTGTCAGCACTTCATGAAGGTCCTCGATACAGGAGTGAAATATTACCCATTACGAGACTGACACCAAGACTGCCGGCACCCACTCCAGACATCAACATGCTGGTAAAGAAATACCCAAAACGACCAAGGGAAGTCAAACAAGTACCGAAGGTCAATACAAACGATATAGCTCTTGAAGCGATGATCCGAAAACCGACTAGACCACAAAAGATTCCTACAGGTGTGAAAAAGATTATTAGTGAGACACCGACTAGTACAATTAATAGTGAGAATTCGATTAGCCCTACCATGGAAGAGAGGCAGCTTCTGTCTGAAACAGAATCACCTTCAACACCTCATCTGGTTCCGGTACGTACTCCAGAGGAGTCACAGACAATACTTGATGAAATATCAGAAGTCCAGTCGGCATTCACGGGAAGATTGAAAACGTATGTGATTATGAACAAACGTGGGATCAAAGATCCAAAAATGTTTCTTGAGATATGCAAACCACTCGTTGTTGAAAAACTTCAGGAAGCTGTAAAAGAAAAAAATCTTAAGGTAAACATGGTTTATCATGCTGAATTCAAGAAAATAATAAACGATGTGGAGGTGACTCAAGTCATGAACTTTAAAACAAAAAATGAAATTCTTTACTCGACAACGTCTCTGTCTGACTATTATAAACTCAGCAAAAACTTAAGATGTTGGTTGAGATGGAGGAGTTTGAGGCAAACGGTTCTCAATGGTCACTAAAAAGTGTGAAAGACTTGGAGATCAGAGTCAACCGATACGTTCCTTTTCACGGATCCAGCTATGTGGTTCTACCAAAACAGATTCAATCCAAAAAGGCTGTTATTAATGTAAAAAACGAAGATCAGAAATGTTTTATGTGGTCTATTCTGGCAGCTTTACATCCAGTTAAGGTTCATCCAGAAAGAATCAGCAATTACGAACCTTTCAAACGAGAGCTGCTTCATGCACTAGCAACTTGCGAATGCCCCATGAAACTTGATGATATAGCAAAGTTTGAAAGACGTAGTGGAATTTCTGTTAATGTCTATGCTTATGATGACAAGTTCGATATATTCCCGCTGAGAATAACTGATAACGAGATGGAAAAACATGTTAATCTACTGTTTATCAGAGAAAAAACAAACACTCACTACTGCTGGATCAAAGATATGTCCCGTTTGGTTAGTTCACAGATCTCACGAAATGGACATAAGATGTGGATATGCAATAGGTGTTTGCAACACTTTACGAGAGAGGATTTACTCATCAAGCATAGAGAAGACTGTAACACACACGATGCTGTGAAATTGGAACTACCAGAGCCAGGAACTGTAATTAGATTTAAAGATTTCAATTGCTCAATGAGAGTGCCCTTTGTGTATTACGCAGACTTTGAATGCTGTCTAGCACCTATTTCAACATGTCAACCGTGTAAAGTGGATTGTAATGGTAATCACCAGTCGTTCACTATTAAATATCAGAAACATAATGCCATTTCCTTCTGTATGTATGGGGTGTCAGAAGACGGCTTTTCCAAACCACCGATTAAATACTTTGGAGACGATGCTGCACATGTATTTGTAAAATCATTGATTGAGGAGTCGATAAGGATTAATGAACTTTTACAAGAGTGAAGCAATAGTCCCCATGCAGTTGATGACAAAAGAGCAACAGGAAATGTTTGAATCTACTACTACGTGTCATATCTGTGGAAATTTTCTTGGTGATGATCGTGTTAGAGACCATAAACCATTTGACGGGTTTGTTTAGAGGAGCAGCTCACAACAAGTGTAACATCAATTTCAAAAAACCTAGGTTCATTCCTGTTTTCATTCAAAATTTAGCAGGTTACGATACTCACCTTTTTATTAAAGAGTTTGGTAAGTTCCAAAATCGCATATCATTGATACCCAACAACGAGGAGCGGTACATTTCCTTTACGGTCAGTGTGGAAGGTGGAATTGAACTACGATTCATCGATTCATTCAAGTTCATGTCACAAAGTCTCGATAGGTTGGCAAAGAATCTGACTAGATCTCAATTCAAACACATCTCAACATATTACAATGGTAAGGACCTCAATTTATTGCTACGAAAAGGAGTGTACCCTTACGACTACATGGACAGTATAGAAAAATATAGTGAAACATCACTACCTAGTCAAGAAGAATTTTACAATAGACTGAATAAACAACACATAACAAATGAAGATTACAAAGATGCGTGCGATGTATGGACCGCCTTTAACATTCAGAACATGAAAGAATATACAATGCTATATAACGAAACCGATGTCTTGCTGCTTGCAGATGTTATGGAGAACTTCAGGGATGTATGTCTCAAAACATACAAATTAGATCCTGCATGGTATTTCACAGCACCTGGGTTGGCTTGGAACGCAATGCTAAAAATTACAAAAGTTGAACTGTCCCTATTGACTGACATCGATATGGTACTCATGGTTGAAAAAGGTATTCGTGGTGGTATTTCACAGTGTTCTCATCGATATGCGAAGGCAAACAATCCCTACATGAAAGACTACGACAAATCGAAACCAAATAACTACCTCATGTACTTGGATGCAAACAACCTGTATGGGTGGGCAATGTCTGTAAAACTACCATATGCAAACTTTCAGTGGAGCAGTAGTACAGACATCGATGTAATGAAAGTTAGTGACGATTCACCCACAGGCTACATATTAGAAGTTGATTTGGAATATCCTGAAGAACTACACGACGTACACTCTGATCTACCTCTCGCTCCAGAACGTAGAGTCCCACCAGGATCGAAAATGGCAAAGCTTCTGACAACTCTCTACAGCAAAGAAAAGTATGTCGTACACTACAAAAATTTAAAGCTTTATTTGAGTCTGGGTATGAAACTAAAACATGTTCATAGAGTTCTTAGTTTCAGTCAAAGCAATTGGTTGCAGCCGTACATTAATCTGAATACCATGGAGCGTACAAAGGCGAAAAATGATTTTGAGAAAGACTTTTTCAAACTTATGAACAACTCAGTTTTTGGAAAAACTATGGAAAATATGAGAAATCGTGTGGACATTCGTTTGGGTACTAAGTCCAAATTAGTGGAAAGATGGGTTAGCAAACCGAACTTTAAGAGTCGAACCATCTTTACAGAAAACCTAGTTGCTGTACATTTTAGTAAGAAAAAACTTTTGTTAAATAAACCTATTTACGTAGGTATGAGTATTCTAGACATATCAAAGACACTGATGTATGATTTCCACTACAATGTAATGAAAGAGAAGTATGGGTCTAATATAAAAATGGTGTACACTGATACCGATTCCCTGATATATGACATCAAAACTAAAAATTTCTACGAAGACATGAAACATATAATTGGATTATTTGATACAAGTGACTACCCCAACCCCAACCAATATGGGCTTCCCCACGTAAACAAAAAAGTTCTGGGTAAAATGAAAGATGAACTTAATGGTCGAATCATGCGAGAGTTTGTAGGACTACGATCCAAGATGTATGTGAGCAATATAGAAGACAACCATTTCATAAAGAGGTCTAAGGGTGTGAAAAAAGCTGTAGTTGAAAATGAAATTACCTGTAGCAACTATAAAGACTGTTTGTTTAGTAACATCGAGCACTACAAAACGATGAATACAATTCGGAGTCAAGCACACAATCTCTACAGCGTAGAACACCATAAAGTGGTACTTTCATCAAAGGACGACAAGCGTTTCGTACTCGAAGACAATATCCGAACCCTAGCATGGGGTCATCATAGAATATGCGAAAACTGTTAAATTGTAAATGTATGTAAGAGAACATACTATGGAAATTCAAGTGTATTGCAGAGATAAATTCGAAGACCAATTTTTACCTAGACCGTTACGGTGTCTTATTGTAGGACCGTCTGGGAGTGGTAAAACGAACTTGTTATTGAATTTCATTTACAACAAAGATGGAGTTCCGTTCAAGAATCTATACGTGTTCAGTCGTTCAATAGAACAACCTGCATATGCAGATCTGCGTGAACAATACAGTAGATTAGAAAAAAAACCTTAGAAGACAAATAGCGTTTTTCTATTCGTCCTGTCAAGATCTCATTTCTATCGATGACTGCAAACCAAACTCACTTGTGGTATTTGATGACTGCCTCCTAGAAGAGCAAACTAAAATCAAAGACTATTTCATTAGAGGACGTCATAAAGGGATTTCTTGTGTCTACCTGAGTCAGAGCTATGGTCGAGTTGATATGCAGGTCATACGAAAACAATGTTAATCTGTTGTGTCTGTTTACAATGAACAAGTACTATACAAAGAGAGTGTTCCAGGACTTTGTAGGTTCTGACATGACTTTCAACCAATTTGAGGCTCTCTGTTTTGAGTGCTGGAAAAACACCTCATGGGTTCATATCTATTAATACAACAGCTAAACCACAAAAAAGGAAATACATGTGCAATTTAAAAAGGAAACTAAGTGTTGAATAATACTTCGCTGTACAACGTACCAGTATAAACGTAATTTGACGTTTAAGTATAAACGTAATTTGACGTTTAAGTATAAACGTAATTTGACGTTCAAGTATAAACGTAATTTGACGTTCAAGTATAAACGTAATTTGACGTTTAAGTATAAACGTAATTTAACGTTCATAAACGTAATTTGACGTTTAAGTATAAACGTAATTTAACGTTCATAAACGTAATTTAACGTTCATAAACGTAATTTAAACGTTCATAAACGTAATTTAACGTTCATAAACGTAATTTGACGTTTAAGTATAAACTTAATTTAACGTTCATAAACGTTATTTAACGTTCATAAACGTTATTTAACGTTCATAAAACATAATTTGACGTTTAAGTATAAAACGTAATTTAACGTTCATAAACGTTATTTAACGTTCATAAACGTAATTTGACGTTTAAGTATAAACGTAATTTAACGTTCATAAACGTTATTTAACGTTCATAAACGTAATTTAACGTTCATAAAACGTAATTTGACGTTTAAGTATAAACGTAATTTAACGTTCGTAAACGTAATTTGACGTTTAAGTATAAACGTAATTTGACGTTCATAAACGTAATTTGACGTTCTAGTGTAAACGTGACTTGAAAGATTTGAAGAATAACGCTGTATCTATTACTATAAGTATACAACATGGCGAATAAACTAGATGCAAAAGAAGCAAGGCGACTTGAAAAAATTCAGACTGTCTTGGCTGCAAAGTTCAAACGTGCTGAACAGGATGAATTAAAAAACTTCTCAAACAAAAATACTATATCATCAAATGCTAATGAGACGTCTACCAATCGTAACATATCAATAACACATGATCGACCGCTCACTGTTTCTAAAGCTCGAAAGTTGGATGAGTTAAACCGGAAATTACAAAGTGAGTTTGCTCAGACTCATTTTAAAGAGTTAGAAGATGTTCATGAAAATGAGAAAAAGTACGAACCAATCACCAGAGCCATTAGGGAACAACAACATAGAGAATTGGAAACACAAAAGATATGTAGTCAAAACCGTATGAAACAGTTGGTAAGATTTCAACCTCAAGCATCAGATCGTCGAACGTTTGAGGATGTAGATTACGATGATGAGCCAGAAGTACAACCTCAAGAGCAATCGATGAAACAGTTGATGGATCCTAAAAGTAGTAACACTTGGTTCTCTAGGAGCCCGATACCTTCCAAAATCCAACGACAAACAGTTTGGTATTTGGTACGATGAAAATCTAGAGCAGCCGATGATCGGTTCCGAACCGATTACATTTGATTATGATGACATTATATTAGTCAGCTCTCAAAAGAAATACAAAGGGACTGAGGGTCTTTGGAGATTGTTGACGAAAAACAATATAGTAGAGAAGGATCTGTACACCGATGAAGACTGGAACTCTTACAAGGACATGTTGGTGAGGACAAACTCGCTTTTCCAAAGAAACAATCCCAAAAGTAATCGTCCCAAATCAAGTCAAGGACTAAAGTGGAAACATATGATAAAACCTATTTGGGATGAGTTGGTGAATGGAAAAGTGGCAACAATTGGTTCAGGGTTAAAGGTTTACAATGAAAGTCCGGTCGAATATAAGTACATAAAGAACTTCAAAGACCTCATTGACAGGTTACACTACATTCAAGCGCAGGAAGAAGCTGGAAACAACAACTTTCATAATGAAAAACTGTCTGTAGTTGATTTCCTTCACGATGAAATGGAAGACCTAATTGCTACACCTAAAGGGTTGAAGTACCTAGTCAGATGTTTGTCTGTTTTGCCTGAACATGTTATAGAAGGTAAAGGGCTTTTGAACGACATCATTAACAAGTTACCATTCGAGTTACATGCGCCCGAGAACTGGAATCTTGATACGTACAACTACTGTGGGCCCGGCACCCAGCTTGACAAGAGACTTGCTAGGGGAGATAAGGGAATTAATCCCCTCGATGAAGCTTGTAAGAAGCATGATATATGGTATAGGGATCATAAAAACACAGAAGACAGGTGGGAGGCGGACAAAATATTACAAAAGAAAGCTTGGGAGAGGGTTACCTCAGATGATGCTGACTTGAATGAGCGTATGGTCGGTCTAGCAACAACAGGAGGAATGTGGTTGAAACGTAAACTCGGTATGGGGTTAGGAACTTCAGGATGTATCTACCCATCAGATATATAAAGCAATGAAAGCAAATATTTTTTGCCCTATATATAAGAGAGGATATAATAGAACAGTGATCAGTGGTAAAACCAGTGATGGAGAAACTGTATATTGAATTTTCGAGCGGTATAGCAAGAAGTGAGTATAGAACTGCAATGCCAGTTTCAGAGCTCAACTTCAATGCACCCAACAACAATACAACATTCAAACTGGATCATGGAGACGCATTTTATGATTCACGCATAATGTACCACATTCAAGGAAAGTATGTGCAAAAAATCTGATGGATCTGATTATCAAACTAACTCTACCGTCAAACTGGTAGACAACTTCGCGGCCTTCTTGTTTTCAAGAATAGAGCTGAGGAAACACAATACATTGATCGACACAGTAGAACTCCCCGGCATCACCAGCACTATAAAGGGGATTGTTAGTTACAGTAACACTGAAAAACAAACACTCTCAAGTAGTGGTTTCTCATCATCGTTTACAGGAGGTGGGAAGTTTGAGGCACTCGGCACACTTGGGCATTTAGGATTAGGGTTCTTTGACCACCTACGTTACCCGATGTACAAGGGAGGTTTTGAAATCACATTTACTAGGAATGAAGATAATGATGCGTTGTTTCACTGGAAAGGGGCAGGGTCCACAGCAACGGATCCTGGTGATGGAAAAATTGTGATAGAGTCGTTTGTGTTACGAGTCCCCATAGTCGATTATACCAGCACTTCCAAAATCCAGTTAATTGATGGTTTGAAACATCTGAGTGACAAGGATGCTTTAGTCTACAACTTCTTTCAATGGCAATGCATCGACAAAAGAGGGGTGTTCGGTTCATCGTTCAGCTTCGATATTACAAGTGTTTACAGAAATGTGTACAATCCTAGATTTGTTATAATCGCACTTCAGACAAACAGAACAAACACCCAGGCAAAAGATCCTAGTAGATTTGACAGCTGCAACATCAAAAATGTGTCTGTGAAAATTAATGGAGAAAGGTACCCTCAGGAATTGCAGAATTTTGATATTACTAATGGTATATACAGGATCATGTACGATCAGTACCTAGGGTTCCGAAAAATAAACTTCGGAGACAATAACGTGTTAGTAAACCTGAAAGAATTTATTGATAACTCACCTTTGGTTGTAATTGACACACATCTACATCAACCAACAACAGACAGATCTCGAAGTGACATTCAGATTGAATTAGATTTTGTAAAAGCTATTGCATCTCCACAGGGGAGCAGCGGCACCACAGCATATGTTGTCGTTGTATCTGAGGCACATTTCTCATATGACATTACTCGAAACATAATCAAATTCCTGTAAAAACAAAAAAAAAAAAAAAACAAAAAAACAAAAAAAAGTAAAATAAAATTTTTTTTTTTTTTCATTAGTAGGCGGCCATTATTGTTTTAATGTCAGTGTTTTGTATATTAAGAAAGCGTATAGAATGGAAAGTCAGCATAATTATACAGTTCGGCTATCCGAAGCTCAAAAACGTAAGCTTCGTACAGCGTACAAAAGACGGAAACCTACAGTAATCAGATTATCTAATGAACAGCTGTCTCACGGAAGTGATCGTATACTTCTTTCTGGAGAGCAACACAAAGCCGTTTCTAGAGCCGTTAAGAACAAAAAAGGTTTACAATTGCTTCTAAGTTACAACCAACTCGTATCTAATAAACAAGGAGGGTTTTTGAAGGAAATTATGGAAATGGTGGATTCGTCAGTTCCTGGAGGTAAACGTTTCATCTCTCCATTAATAAGAAGAAAGGTGGCTCCTTTACTGAGAGAAAAATTTATACCTTGGTTAAAGAGTTTAGTCGATGAGGAGTTAGACACCATTATTGAAAAAGATCCTACGGGTAGAGGGTTGAAAACGACGTATTGGTCGGAAGCTTGATGCATTGTTGTCTGTGAATAAAAAAAAGAGATCTTCCCGCTGTCTCTTGGTGAAATAGAAAAATTAGCAGGTATATTAAACATTAATGAGTTTAGAGGTGTTTTCATGTGACAGTTACTTCCAGACAAACCTACAAATATCGAACGTGGTATTGTAAATCTTGGTGACCTTTCATCTGGTGGTACTCACTGGACGTGTTATGTGAAACGTGGTGAAAAGAAATTCTATTTTGATTCATATGGCGATGTCAATCCTCCAATAGAAGTAGTCAGGTACTTGGGGTCAAAGGGTTGGTTTATAAACTCAGAGCGTATTCAGGGGTTTGATGATCCTCCTATCTGTGGACATCTGTGCCTGGAGGTTCTACGACGAGATTCAGCTGGTGAGGACTGGGAACATATTCTTCGTAATATAAAGAAACAATAAAAATGCATGGAAACCGTGGTTTTATTTTCAACAGATTTGGAGACGAAATTGAAATTGGGTCAATACCAACTCAACCCAATTCAGACCCTTCTCCTGACGAGATAATTGAGCTTGCAAGTGATGTATCAAAAGTCTCACAAGATTTATCCGAAGTCAAGAAATTATTGGAATCGCATTTGGTAAAATCGGAAAAAAATAATAAATGCGATCGAGATTGTTCCCCACTAGTACCGTAAATGGTAAAAAGATATGGGGCAGCTTCCTATTGAAAAACCACCAGAGAATTGGTCAAGTGAGCAAAGCAGTGGAGCCATATGATGTGGTTGTCAAAGTTCAATTGAGTGAATTAGAAGGCAAGATATACATCATGCAGAAAAAATTCAACAACGAAATAAAAAATATATGGAAAGAGGTTTTGAAGACTTCCATGATGGTAGTAACTTCATCTAAAACTTGTATAGAATTATAAGTATATAAAAACTGCAACCATGCCATTACTCAAACTAACTGGAACTGAGTCTGTACTGACTCTCCATCTAGAACACCCCATCCACTTGGATCCAAACGCAGAGTATTATATGGCTCTTGTTGGATTTTACTCTGAGAACAACATATACAACTTGTTGCAACATGCAAAAGTCTATTTTTGGGACTTGGAAATACATTTCATTCCGAAACCACTGATACTTCAATGTGGTTACTGGACCATTGAAAAACTTGAAAAGAGTTTCGTCTTACTTCAACTCAAATGAAAATGTAATTGCATCGAATCCACCGAATCTCAGAGCCGTTGATGTCATCGAGATACACTGCAATATTGTCAACAACAGTCTTGTCAATCATGATGTTCACTCTCACAAACATTTGGAGACAGCAATCCTCTACTCCTTTTCCCCTAATGTACCACACGGCTACAAAATATCTCAATCACCTCAAGAAAAAACACTACATACCTCTTCGGAGCGGTTTTACGAAAGATTCAACAGATCACAATCACACTTGTAGACCAAAACAACCAACTGCTCCAGAACAACCATGTAAACAACATCGTCTATTTAGATCTGATCAGTAAATCACAAACACATACATACTCACAATTTGTGGTAAATAAAAACGCGTGGTGTCTGCGCGGTGGTGGTGGGACAGCGATGACATGCGTGGTGATTCGCGCGGCGCGGTTCTGACCACCCGTACTCACACTCTTAATCGCTCTCTAACAATTTTCTGTCCCAGATTCGGTCTCACACGGTTTTGTCCAGAAACCGGTCTCGGGTGCGTTGTCCCAGGAACGGCCAAAGTATACTACTTACATTATAGTACATCAACTTGGGACCTTTATACTTAATTGAACTTTGAATTGATCCACGACAAGAGGCACTCTAATGTGGGTTATATTAAACTTAATAGAACATTAAAACTGCACACTACCTTCACAACACCACCACAAAAATTGAAAAAAAAAAACTAAAAATTATCTGTATTCAAACCAATTAAAACCACCTTTTACAATAAAAAAAATTCTAACCCTTTCCTAGGGGTGAACTTCAACGAGTGTTTAGACTGGAGTGAGCAAGTTTGCGTAAGATTGAGTCAAGACTAGCAAAGTGTATTTTTGTCTTACGCAATCTCAGAAGGCTAAAAAAACTTGATTCTAATGAAATTGGCCTACATCGCTTGCTCGAGTCACACATCTCCTACTCTATAGTATTGTGAGATGCGACTAAATCAAAACTACCAAAATTTTTGTCTGGTAGAAGAAGGCACTCACATGTGTCTTTCAAGTGCCTCCTCAGACGCATTGTAAAGATCTTTTTTAAATGGGATTTTACAGTGCCAAGCCTTTACATTTTTGAAGTCTGTTTTACATAAAATTTTTACACAATGGAATATGTAAACAACACCCATACACATAACACCAGACATAAAAATGCCTTTACTGTTTCCCACAGGCTAAACATTTATGAAAAAAGCCTAAATATGCCAGTTTTAAAAATTTGTCAAACACTGCATATTGAAATTCAATTAATTAATTGAAGGGCCAAAGAAATTCAAATACAGTTAACAAATTTTTTTTCTCGTGTTGAAACATTCCTGTTATAGTTTAAAAGAAAATTTTTGATAAAGCTAACCTAGGTGCCATGAGCTCCTGCCCAACACTAGCAATGGAAGCGGTTCTGGGTTATACTCCTCTTTGCCAGGAAGTGATGAGAACAGCTGCGATGAGCCGCAATGAAGCTACTAGGAACAAAGGTAATAAATGCTACCTCCCTAGAAGGCCACATGAAGATATTGGACAAATTTCCTGAGGCTGAAATGCTAACCAAAGTATCTGATACTACGGTTAAGAAATACTCCTTTGAAAAACCATATACGGTCTCTATCGGAAGTAGGGAGAAATGGATTAAAAGGGAGGCCTACCCTACAAAAGGAGTCCTGAAGTTTTTCACTGATGGTTCACTCCTAGACTCTAGGGCAGGATACGGAATACATGGACCTGGAGTCGACATGGCTGTGCCCCTAGGAAGACATGCCACGGTTTTCAGTCGGAGGTCATGGTAATAGACTCATGTTCCAGAAGACTCACACAGTTGAGGACAAAAGGATTATCATACCTAATACTTTCTGATAGTCAGGCTGCACTGAAGGCACTGGATACCTGTTCGATTGATTCGAAAGCGGTCTGGGAATGCAGGGAATGCTCTAGCAGAGCTGGCAACAAATAACAGAGTAACTTCGGTTTTGGGTGCGAAGTGGCGGGGTCTTCATACCCCAACACATGTGCCAAGCCAGAGCGTCCACGAAGCACACGCACAGCCACCTTCTCTCTTCTTAAGTGCTGTACTTTTCGTGCGCGTGCACCTGGGAACTGCCTGATCCAAATCTTGTCTTCTTTGATAATTCCGATCAGGCTGAGCTGATCTGGCGGGCTTTCTGTTTGAACTATCCCACAATTTTTAACTTTCTTTTCCTACTACTCTCACCTGTCGGGTAATCTTCCCAACAATCTATCTTAAACTATTCTAATTCTAATTTTCCTTCTGTATCCAAGCCAAGGTGGAACAGCATATGCCGAGGGCTGCGTGATCAAGGGAGAGCTTGGTCGTAAATATGCGAACTCTGGATACCTGGCGACCTCCAGTTTAAAACCTAGCCTTCCCCAAGTAGAGCGGGGACAATGCTTGGGGGTGACCTTTAGATCTCCGCTACTCGTGGGAACACAATGAGTACAGAATTAAAAGACAAAAAAACAAAAACCAGAAAGCTCTTGTAGCACTCAAAAAGTGAATGAAAATTCACGAAAACACAGAGGGATTGATGATGGGCTCTGACCCTAGCAATCCTGAACAAACCCAAAAAACAGGCGGACTTCCTAGTAGAAGTCCAAAAGCCTCCGACTCGGTCAGAGTCGAAAACCGATGAAGAAGATGCGATACTGGAGGGCGATCACCAAAAGGAAGAGGGAGCAAAAGTCGAGAGACAGCTCCCAGCACTGCCTAAGTTATGTGGAGCCGCCAGGAAACGCATGGTCTGGTTCCGAAAAAGAGGGTATTCCCAAGAAGAAAGCCAGGGAATTGGCCTTAAACCAATTCCGGAAGAAAGAAATAAAAAATTGAACAAAACAAAAAGGAGGGAAGAAGAAACCGAAAAGACCTCACTCTGATGGATCCACTCGGAGGCCCATCAGAGGAAGAAAACAAGGAAAGAAGGAAATCAAGGGGAACACAAGGAGCAATCTGGACAACCCCAGAAACCTTCCTACAAACAAGCGGTAGCTGGTATAAGGGTAGGGGTTTTGCACTCCAACTTTCCCGAGACCCTACTCACAACCGCGAACAGATGGAGAAGATCCAGAGCTTCATCCTGGAAGCTATCGTGGAAGAACAGGAGGGTCCCTACTCTCCAAGATTCTACGGTTATCAACAGGAGACAAGGGGTTCTAATCTTCACCTGCAAAAACACTGAAACAGCAGAATGGCTTTAAAGGAAAGCAAGACTCCCTAAAGCCTTGGGAAGAGGCAGTCTTAAGGATAAGTACCAGAGGAAGAAATCCCTCGTGCGAGAATTGCGACTGTCTATCTTCCTGATAGCATACTCGATACAACCGAAAAAGATAATGAAGCTCTTAAAAGGACAGAACAAAGAGCTATCTGTCGGAGAATGGAACGTTCTGCGGAGAAGAAGCGACGAGGGTGGGAAGTCTGTCTTACTCACCCTGGCCAGTCGATTGCGCTACAGCGAACAAACTTGAGAAGGAAGGTCCATGGATCGGCTACAAGTTTGGAAAAGTTCAGCTTAGACTGAAAAAGAAACATCAAGGAAACATAGAACAACCCACAAGGGAAGAGGGGACTACAGAGAAATCTGAGACGGTCCACCACAGAAAAAAAGGACCGCTGGAAGAGATGGAAGTGGAGGAGGCCCATGAAGGTGTCAGAGCAATCTGTACATACCTTACCTGTAAGGTCTACTCCACAAGCCAGTGCAGCGGTCGAAGATGAAAGACCAACCTGTTCTCTCTTCTTGAAGAGGGGGACCTTCTCTCAAAGGGACCATCCGTCTCGGCTCGAGGAAGAAAAGGGGACAAAGTCTCCAAGCAATCCAAAAGAAGAGACGGGGATGGACCACCTGGGGGAGGTGGGAAAAAGGCGTAAGTATGCGCCTAATACAGATAAACCTACACCATGCAAAGGGCGCAAATGACATCTTGGGAAGAAGGTTTATCTCAACAGGCCTGGATATCGCCCCTAATTCCAGGAGCCTTGGATCAATAGAGGTTTGCATCAGAGGACTGACAACTCAGGTAGGTAATCTCATTTATGATCGAACAATTGAAAACCCAAGAAACTTGTATTCTAACTTCAAAACTAATAACAGTCTTTCCGATTACAGATCTAATAACAAGAGATATGGTGGCGGCTACAGTGAAGGTGGCTTCACTGCAAGGGGACAGAGAGGTTACCATAGCCTCAGCCTACTTCCCCAACCCGTCAACAAGCTGCCCACCGAAAGAATTAGAAAGACTATTGCAGAGCTGCAGAGACAGAGGCTCGGCCCTCATTCTCAGCTGCGACTGCAATGATCACCATACGTATTGGGGAAGTACGAACACAAACAAGAGAGGTGAGGAACTTCTACAGTTTATGTTCAGCAATGATCTAGTGTTAGAGAATAGAGGGTCAAGCCCAACCTTTATAACTAGACAATAGGAAAGAAGTCCTAGACATAAACCCTAATCTACAGGACTCAAAAAACATAAATATAGTAAGGTGGCACGTCTCCAAGGAGGCACTCACTATCGGACCACTGTCCTATTAGGTTCGACATAGAGGAGATAGGGCAAAGATACGTGACCCACAGGGTTCCTAAATCGACCAACTGGAGAGGTTACAGAGAGTCCCTGGCAGAAGAGTTGGAAGAAATAGGACCCTTTCAGAAAAATGAATTTGAATTAGAAAGGTCTGCACAAATAGTAGAGCAAGCTATAATAAAGGCCTACGAGAAAAACTGTCCTCCCAGGCAAAACCGGTTGAAGAGGGATGTGCCGTGGTGGACTGGGAGGTTGGAAACATTAAGAAAACCAACGAGGATAGGAGGAAATTATTAAAATGGGCAAAAAGGACAGACGATTGGCTTCCCTTATCTACAGGCCCAAAATGAATATAAAAAAGAAACTTAGAACGAATAAAAGAAGAACCTGGAGGAATTTCTGCAAAAATATTAACAGTCTGCCCGAGGCATCCAGGCTTCAAAAAACTCTCCAAACGGAGCATACAAATCCTATGGGGACCCTAGTAAAGGACAATGGAGACCTAACTATGAACAGGAAGGAGACCTTAGAACTACTTTCTGGAGACACACTTTCCGGGGGGGTCAGCTAACTCGTAATGAGGATACTTATTCTCTATATGGGGGGGATCCAGTCGGGAGGTGGCAAAAGCCAGACAGTTGTCTAACAGACTATTCACACACGGAAAGAATTTAATATGGGCGATAAGATCGTTCAAGCCATTTAAATCTCCTGGGGCGGATGGAGTTTTTCCAGCCCTTCTTCAAGAGGGGCTGGATATTCTATTAAATACCCTTAGCATTCTATTTAGAAGCAGTTTCGCCCTAGGATATATACCAAAGAACTGGAGGATAGCACTAGTGGTGTTCTTGCGAAAAAATGACAGGGATTCCAACAAAAACCCAGTTCGTACAGACCCATAATAGCCTAACCTCCTTCATGGTGAAAAACTATGGAAAAAAATAATAAATAGACACATAAGGGACGTAATTTTACTGAAACACCCACTTAGTCCCACACAACACGCATATATAGAAGGAAAATCAACCACCACTGCTCTCCACAGTTTAGTGAGAGAGGTGGAGGAATACCTTCGAAAAAAAAGGAAGCCCTGGTTCAGCGTCTTTATGGACATTGAAGGAGCTTTCGACCCGAGTAGTAGCATATCAATCCATGAAGACTGCGATGGAACGTTTTGGAGTTTCCCCAGACGTAGTCAAATGGATAGCAGCCCTCCTAAAAAGCAGACAGGTGAAAGCCAAGTACGGGGACGAATCGGCTGCGATCACGGCCCAAAGAGGCTGCCCCCAGGGGGGAGTCTTATCTCCCCTCCTGTGGGCGATGGTAGTGGATGATCTCCTAAGAAAAGCAGAGAAGAGGGGGGACAAGGCTACTATGTTATGCGGACGACCTAGTGCTTATGATCAAAGGGAAAAACATAGGCAAGGCTAGGAACGCCTAATACAAACAGAACTGAAACTTCATAAGCAACTGGTGCCATTGGGGAAGGTCTGCGGATCAACCCATCAAAAAACTAATATGATTACCTTTACTAGGAAAAGGAAATTCCATCTAGCAAAACCGGTCCCTGGAGGGAATCAGCATTAACCAAACAAAAGAAGTGAAGTATCTGGGTTTTGATGATGGATGAGAAGCTCACTTGGAACTCCCATATTAGAAACAAGACATCCAAAGCAATAATGGCCCTTGGCCTGTAAGAGACTCTTTGGATTTAAATGGGGACTTAAAACCCAAAATGATGATTATATTGGATTTATGAAACCATAGTAAAACCTATGGTCACATAAGCTGCTCTAGTGTGGTGGCCGAAGGTCGAACAAACAACAGCTGCAAGAAGGCTACAGAGTCTTCAGAGGTTAGCTTGCTTAAGCATCACGGGAGCAATGAGCTCCTGCCCAACACTAGCAATGGAAGCGGTTCTGGGTTATACTCCTCTTTGCCAGGAAGTGATGAGAACAGCTGCGATGAGCGCAATGAAGCTACTAGGAACAAAGGTAATTAAATGCTACCTCCCTAGAAGGCCACATGAAGATATTGGAAAATTTTCCTGAGGCTGAAATGCTAACCAAAGTATCTGATACTATGGTTAAGAAATACTCCTTTGAAAAACTATATACGGTCTCTATCGGAAGTAGGGAGGAATGGATTAAAAGGGGAGGCCTACCTAAAAAAGGAGTCACTTGAAGTTTTACACGATGGTTCACTCCCTAGACTCTAGGGCAGGATATGGAATACATGGACCTGGAGTTGACATGGCTGTGCCTCTAGGAAGACATGCCTCAGTTTTTCAGGCGGGAGGTCATGGCAATTAGATTCATGTTCTAGAAGACTCACACAGTTGGTGACAAAAGGATTATCATACCTAATACTCTCTGATAGTCAGGCTGCACTGAAGGCACTGGATACCTGTTCGATTGATTCGAAAGCGGTCTGGGAATGCAGGAATGCTCTAGCAGAGCTAGCAACAAACAACAGAGTAAC